>NW_017307309.1:253865-256477 GCF_000935625.1 Nanorana parkeri
CCCCCCGAACTGGCGGAATACCAGGTCCCGGTCGCAAGAGCGACCGCTGCGACCCTGGTAGTTCCACCAATGGATTTCTCAGTAATAAAAAAAAGCAAGAAATATATAAAAGGCACAATTCGGGCAGTCTCACCAGGGCTGCGGGTCTCAGCAGAGCTGTGGCGGTCTCACCAGGGCTGCGGGCTGTCTCAGCAGAGCTGTGGGTGGTCTCACCAGGGCTGCGGGCGGTCTCACCAGGGCTGCAGGAGGTCTCAGCAGAGCTGCGGGCGGTCTCACCAGGGCTGCAGGAGGTCTCAGCAGAGCTGCGGGCGGTCTCACCAGGCAGTCTCACCAGGCATACAGGCAGTCTCACCAGTGCTTTGCAGGGTCTCAGGTGACAGATTGCAGGGTTAGGGCTGCTGACAGCTCACCCACCCTCTGCGTCCAGGTCGGTCCTCTCTCTCCCCTTCTTCCTGACAGCGCTCCTAGACCCCCCTTCCCAGGGCCCTCAGGTGCAGAGCTGGCAATGCCTTCAGAGCGGCGGGAGGAGAGAGGGAGAGAGCCGGCGGGCAGGTAAATTCCCACCCTGATGGGGTGTGGCACATGCTCCCCTTGTCCTCCCAGCTTCGGCACTGGCGCCGATGAACCCTCCCTCTCACTGCTCTGCTCGGACAAGCTTCCGTCAGAGCAGGCTGCTGCAAAGCGTCGGGCAGGCTAGTGCCCGAGGCTATGCTTCGGGCATAGCAGACCAGGCCGCACACAATCAGGATGATTGTGTTTGGGCCCTCTTCTTCCTCTCTGCCCCCCCCAACAGGAGGAACGCCAGGGCCCGGTCGCGATTGCAACCACTGCGACCCTGACAGTTCCGCCAGTGTCTGTAGATTCAAAAATTATTTGAGATCTAAAAAAATTTCTAAGGGTTCCTCCAGAGTAAAAAGGTTGAGAAAGGCTGATCTAATGAATCAGATATTAGATGGCAAAGCACATAATGCAGTGCAAATGTTACAACTGATATAGTCCACATTAGCTTTTTGCATATATATCCATTTTAAAGCCAAACTCCAGGAAAACATGATTATTTACACACCACACTAGATGTGTAAATTATAATTAAAAAGTTGTGTGTTAGTGTGGAGGGCGGCTGTAAAGTACATAAATCTTACCTTGCAGCACGCCGCCTCCTGCACATAACACCAAGCTTCTAGGCACAGCAGGGACAGAGGGATACGACTCAAGCAGTGAAGTGCTTTGGTTGCATCAGCCCCCCATTCACAAAACGTCTTGTATTTTTCTTTCAAAGTATACAAGGCATTCTGTGATTGGAGGAGGAAGGATTTGGGATATTTCGTTGCCTTGCCTCCAATCACACAAAAGGGGAAGTCCAGATATTATCTGTGATCTATTATTTGTCACCAAAACTAGGTGTACAAAAATAGCCTCATTCATAGAATCGCTCACAACCCGCTCATCGATGGTTCCAAATAGGTTCTATTAAGCAGCAAGAATCGATGTCTATATACCTTTCTTAAAGTCACTAGTGCTAAGGAACCAACATTGCTCAAAGGCTTTGGCCACCAGCATTCCAGAGATCTGCCCTTGTATCACCATTCATATAGAGTGGACTTAATTATTTTCATCCAGGGGAGATTTCCCTTCTTACCTCTTCAAACATGCTGGGCTCTTACACAAATCAGACATCCTTACACTGCGTGGTGGGATCGTTTGTGTAGAGGTAAAGCGGCATACCACTCTGTGCTGGCAATAGCAGGTGCATTCAGTACTGGTGATGGTGGGCAGGATTTCCGGGAGGATGTAATCTGCACTCTCTGCTAGGTACCCCGCCACTTGTAAAAACTCTTGCTCCTGTTGATGTCAGAAGCTGCAACTTAAGAGTACGGTAGGGCTGATATCAACACGCACTGCAGTACTTAGCAATGAATATAAATCCTGTGAACCACTGCTGAACCACTGTGGACTTCTCACAACACCCTAAGACTGTAGGGTTAATGCCGGAGACAAAACTTGACTATGTATGTACTTGTAGACAACAAAACATCTCTTGATACAAAACAAAACAAGTGGCCCAAATAAATGCAACTTTCATTCAGTGTAACAATTTTATTTTGTTACACCTACAAAAAGCATTTGAGGTTTAACTGCACAGTAAGGCCCAATCATGTGACTTATGGCCTTTTTTTTTAATGAAAAATTATTTCATGTTTGTGGTTTTAATAGCTTATTTTGCTTAACCCCTTCATGACTGAGCTTGTTTTTAGTTGCTGTTCGTAAATGACTGACACACTTTTGACATTTTTGCTGTGTGATTCTTCCACGTCAGTAATATACTTTCTTACAAAGTGCACCCACACATATTACATATTGTTTTTTAGAGGACAGATGGGGCTACATATTTATATCACATATGTGTGTCTAACGCCTCACTTAGGACAAATAAAATATAAAAAAATAGAAAAAAAACGTTAAAAAAAACAGTTTTTACCAGTTTTGATTTGTAGTATTTTTTTTACAACACCAGCACAGCTAAAAAAAATGCAATAAATACATTCATTTATCCCTTATTTTATTTATTTTTTACACATTTTTTTTTTACACTTTTCACAATTTTTTTTTTT
>NW_017307309.1:259901-269572 GCF_000935625.1 Nanorana parkeri
ATTTTTGGTTATTATCAGGCTGCTTCAAACTTCAGAACAGCCGATAATAAGTTAGTGACACTGATCCTGCAGCAGTTCAGGATTCAGCTGTCACTATAGGTTTTCTGATTGTTGCAACAACGATCAGCAAACTGAAACATTCTCCTTTCAGGAATAGATACATTATAGGAATAGACACATTATGTATCTATTCATGAAAGAAAAAAAGAAAAAAAGCCAGTATAGCTTGAGAGAGATATCTCTCTCGATCTATACGAGCTGTCAGAATGCCGGCAAAAGCCAGCATGTGTGTCCCTCTGCTTTGACTCTCAGACACACGATATTAAGGTATCGGGTGTCTGAAAAAGGTTAACCCTTTCATTAATGAATGCCTCTGTAGTAAGGGCAGCCATTAATGAATGTTAAAAGCTGATTCTCAGCGTTTAACAGCCCTCTAAAGAAGCAAATAACTCGTCACATACAGTGTACGTGACAAGTCATTTGGTCCCTATGTGGCTGGACATACAGTGTACGTCTCCCGTCACGAAGGGGTTAAAGTGTATTTCTATTTTGCAGCCAAATTGGGTATACAGAATTGCTGCATTTGTGAAGCATGTCGCCAAGGCAATTACCAATATGTATATTGTTTGTGGAAAATCAGAAACGCATCATCCAACAACAGTCTACAACACTGTTCCTGTACTGTATAAATTGGCAAATATCCATAAAGAGACATACATTAGCCACACTACACATACCATAAAAACAGATTTTCAGAGTACAAAAAGCCATTATTACGGGATATTTAAAAGATGTTTTTTTTTTACTAAAAAGCGGAACTAAACCAGAAATGTTCCATTTGCAAATAAACATAATATTTCCACAGTACATACCTCAACTCAGTTGGGGTCAATAAAACACTATGCTGTACAGTAGAATGACATGTTATGTATATTATTTTCATCCATCAGCTGACATACTCCACTTAATAAGAGCACTGGGGATAAGTAATAAAAAAATTTAATTCTGAGATATTATCTCAGAGCTCCATTTTTTCTTTGGCCCCAGAACTCTCATGTACCATTCCAATCAAAGAACTACAATAGTACATATACCTTCAATGATTTGTATTAGCGTTTTAAGAGCAATAACAGAGTATTGTACATTAGTTAAAGGAACCTGCACAAAAAGCAATAACTGGGCTGCAATTGCTGACCTTTTTCTAAAGATACAATCTGCCTGCTCTCTGCAGCTTCAATACTTTGAGTAAAGTAAGAACTTTTGATCCATAGGTTTGATCCAGGTCAGTGCCTCAAAAATCAGAAGGAGAGGTTAGCAATTGCATCCTCAATATACTCTCAGTGCGTGGTTCCTTTGAGGTATTAAGTTGAAGGCTGCCTAGTGAAGAAAGGGACTTATGAAACACAAACCTGTTTGAAGACAAAGCTATGAGGTTCAAGTTGAGACATATTAGCAACATAGGCATGACTGTAAATAAAGAAAACTCACGGCAAAATAATTACACTTCTGTATGCACTCCAACCTTAAATCGCAAATAAAAGCCAATATTCCCAAATACCTACTGTTTCCACAACTATTTGATAATAAAATGAATTTTCTATATACAGTTTCTGTTACCTGAAAGAGTCTACTGCTAGAGCAATAGATCATTATGGTGCCGAGAGGCTGCTGCTTGGCATAGAGTACAATGGTGACAGTTATGCCCTAGATTAGAAGGAGCTTTCTACAATCTAGGCCAAACAAAATGGCAGTCCATTTTAAGGTCATTACTATACAATATAAAGTAAACCGTAAACATGTGTTGATATTTTAGACAATGCTGTTATACTGTTAGGCTGTTACAGATCTGCATTTGTCATAACACATTGATACACATTATCACAATCTAAAAATCTTATATGGTGACATCTTACCAATACAACTTTGTTGCCCAAACATGCCCACCATTTATATCTCTATATCTACCTGCACACAATTCAAATACTTCTCTGTGATTATTGTGAGTCTTTTTTTTGGAGGCTAGGACAGCCTCCAGAACAGGGGCATGTCTAGACGACAGTACATGTATACTATATCAGAATACTGTAAATTTGACTGTTTTCTCATTTTTACTCTGTCACGATATACAAGTCGTTCAACCTTTATAGGTTTTTATTTCATTATACCTGCTTTTTGTACACTTTTACATTTGCCCATCTCCTTTACTTACTGATCTAAAGCAAACTTGTCAGAAACCTAGGTGATTCAACCATGTCATAAAAAAATACAGGTTATCAGTGAATACTGCCTGTAGATATAGGCTGCTGACATTATGTGCATGTCTCTACTGTAAAGCTGTTAATCTGGAAGAGTGCAGGATTGGACCCTGAGGTCAAATATTCAAATTATATGCATCCGGCATACAGGCCAATGAACCCAAATATTGGGCCTTTAGTGTCGGCAAGTGCCTTCACACCGTAACCCTTCAGAGTTATTCTGGAAGAGTGCAGGACTGGACCCTGCGGTCAAATATTCAAATGATATGCACCCGTCACATGCGGGTGCGGAAAAATTGCGTCTTGGTCGTTGGTGGTGCACGACACCGAGAACATCACTTTAAGATGGCGTAATAATCACCCACAAAGTTAGGCAGCCTAGGAAGTCTTCCGAATCCAGAGATCCCCGATCTATTCGCTGACATCAGCATCAGGGGATTGATAGCTGCTGCTGATCCAGGACTGATTCATTTTTATACATGTCAGCCGGTCAACGGAGTCTGTGGACAGACGCAATCTTTTGTCTGTCATAAAACCTCCAGTAGCACTGAACGTCCTTTCCGAAGTCACGCTGGATGCAGGGCAGCCCAGTAGCTCCATGGCATATTGGCTAAGTTCTGAAAAGCGATCCATTCTCAAGACCCACTAAGCCAGTGAATTGTCTGCTGGAAAGCTATCCAGGTCTGCTCTTGCCACTAGGTAATCCTGCACCATATGACGAAGACGCTGGCGATGGGTGCCTAAAGTTAACATCCCTGGGCGCTGAGGACTGAAAAAATTGTGAAAGTAATCAGTCAGGTGGCCCCCTTCTCCACCGCTCTTCCTTTGACCAACCGAAGCCTCTGAAGCACCCCTTTATCACTTGCTAACCTACCAGTGTCTGGAAAGGTGTTACACAAGTTTCTCTTCATAGCGTCCTCCAGTTGTTTCATCCTGTGCTCCCTCTGTGAGGGCAGGATGAGCTCTGCAACCTTACGCTTGTAACGTGGATCAAGAAGGGTTGCCAACCAGTAATGATCCCTCTCCTTGGCACTATCGTGCACTACCTCCTCCCAACCACGTACTACTCCGTGGGTTTCTGGTGACAGAAAACACTCCCTTGCAGAATGTCATCCTCAACTTCAATGCCCCCACGGCTGACATAATCCTCCTCCTCCTCTTGTGTGATCTGCCGACCCGCAGAAATGGTGTCTGCGTAAAGGGGGCCTTGAGCTAAAAAAAAGTCCTCCTCTTCCTCCTGCTGCTCTGCCACATCAATAATTCCCTGCAGAGTGTGCTCCAGCAGGAACACCAGAGGGATCATGTCGCTGATGCATGCACTGTCCCTGCTCACCATCCTCGTCGCCTCCTCAAATGGTGACAGTACAGTGCATGCATCCTTTATCAGCAGCCACTGACGGGGGGAAAAAAAACCAAGGTCCCCTGAACCTGTCCTTGTGCCATACTCATACAGGTACTCATTTATGGCCCCCTGCTGCGTGTGCAGACGCTGCAGCATTGCCAATGTTGAGTTCCACCTGGTGGGCATGTCACAAATCCGACGGTTTGTGGGAAGGTGGAATTCCCTTTGAACTTTGGCCAGACGAACACTTGCCAGGTATGATTGCCTGATATGGCTGCAGACGTCTGGTCTATCTGAGAAGCTCTGCCAGCCCTGGGTACCTGGTTAAGAAACGCTGTACCACTAAATTGAGGACGTGTGCCAAGCATGGTACATGCGTCAACTTTCCCAGGCGTAGGGTGGAGAGAAGGTTGCTGCCATTGCCACATACAACCATTCCCAGCACAAGCTGGTGTTGTGTTAAACCATCTCTGGGCCTGCCCCTGCAGAGCTGACAGAATCTCTGCCCTGGTGTAGCTCCTGTCCCCTAGACAAACCAGCTCAAGCACTGCATGGCATCTTTTTGCTTCAACCGATGCGTAGCCCCTGGAACGCTTACAGTGAACTGCTGGTTCGCCGGACAAATCTGCAGAGGCCATCGTGGAGGACGAAGAGGAGTGGGTGGAGCAGACAGACCTCAGATCAGCAGCTTTTTGAAGGCGTGGTGGTTGAACAAGCTCCAGCACGGAGCCCCATCCTGGATCCCTCCCAGCTGCTAGCAGAGTTACCCAGTGTGCCGTGAAGGAAATATAATGTCCCTGGCCATGCTTGCTGGACCACGTGTCGGTGGTAATGTGGACCTTGCTGCTGACTGCCTTGTCCAACGAGGCCAAAACATTGCCTTCCAAATGCTGGTACAGAGCTGGAATGGCCTTAGGTGAAAATAATTGGTGTCTGGGAACCTGCCACTGTGGTACAGCACATTCTGCAAACTCACGGAAGGGGCAGAGTCCACCAGATGGAAAAGCAGCAGTTGTAAAGTGAGCAATTTGGCCAAGCTGGCATTTAGACGCTGAGCATGTGGATGGGTGGGACAGTATTTTTTTTTCCGCTGCAGCAGCTGGAGCATCAAAATTTTATTTCTAACATCTCCAGCTGGTGGGCTGCTGGCAGATTCGGCAGAAAGGACCTGGCACACCCATTGCTATAACATCATCCATGTCAGTGGAGGTTGTGGACATGGCATGACTTATAGTGGGGGTAGAGATCACAGATGAGGAGCGAGGAGAAGTGTTGTCCTTTCTATGGTGGTGTTGCCAACGGGATGCATGGCAGGTGGTCATATGTCTCTTCGAGCTTGTGGTATCCAAGCTGCTGATGTTTTTGCCACGCTTGATCAGGTGCAAAACTTTAACCAATTAGAGCTTCAGAGGGTGCATTGACTTGTGGGACGTTGCGCAGCTGAACAGACCGCAAACATCCCACAAAGTTCGTCTCAAACAGGCAATGTTCGTAAGTTCGACTCGAACAGGCAGCCCATCCCTAGTTGTAACTAATTTTGTATTCTTTTTGTAAACTATATACATTTCAGCAAACTTTTTTTGCAGGTTTCCACCTTTGTCTGTTTGCAAAGGGATCGCCTCCAGGTTGCCATATTGCAAGAAAGTGACTTTTCTTTTTTGTTAATTTAGAAAATTATCATACCTACAGACTGAAACGGAAAGAGGTTTATTATAGAAAAACTCAGGAAGACATTATCTTAACGCTACCAGTGGGGCCATTGTGGGGCCACACAATGAAAATCACTGGAATAAAGACAATGGGAAGTATCTAACTAGGTGTATTACATTCTGTTGAGGAAGGGGGGGGGGTTCATCCATTAAAAGAACAACTTGTACTAAATCTGCAAATAATTTGAAAAAAACAACAACATATTATTTACCTCCATTTAAAATGTAATACTTCATGGGTCTTGTCACTTGCCTAGCGTGGCCCCTCTTTACCTGGACATTGGCCACAGTGGGATTGGTTATGCAACACCAGAATATCAGTTTCCTCAAAGCTGCTGCCTAAACTACATCTCCTTAATGGCATCTGGGAAGTGGTAGGCCTGGTCAGCTGGTAACAAACCAGGGATTTGTAAATCAGAGGAGACACTAATAGCTGTGCCCCTTATAACATAACTGCATCCCCCTGTGGTCCTAGCAGGCACAGTAAAAACAAGGGTGAGAATGTTGTCCTTAATGATGTAATTAAATAGTGGTCTTACAGCTTTGTCACCCTATTAAAGGAAGGGTAGGAAAACCAATTTGGCTGGTAAGATCAACATGCAATTTGTGCACAAATAAGCTGTGTAACTTGAGATGCTACATTGCATATATTTTTTGTTATGATTTGACCATACTTTAAAGGAGAACTATGACATGAGTGATTTCCACTCACGTCATAGTTCTAAGTCGACCTGTGACAATGAGACTGTCACAGGTCGGCTCAGTAGAGGTGAGGGAAAACATACTGGGTTCCCTCACCTCTCGATCCTGTCACAGCTCTCTGCCGTGACAGGGGGGAGGGGCTGGATTCCCCTCTCCCCGCTCCGATCTGCCAGCGCTGACTGGCGGAACGGACGGGAGAGGGGGCGGGTACAGCTGGCTCTGCCTCTAGATAGGCAGAGCCAGCTGTCACTCACGCAGCTGGGCGGATCCCGTCATCTAAGTCGGGATCCGCTCCAGGTGCCGCGTCTCAGTATACCGCGAGCTGTAGCTCGCGGTATACTGAGCTTAGGGTGACGGGAGGACGCTTGTTTGTGTCCTCCCGTTACCCCAAGGAGAACTATGGGGAAAAACACTGACCCCATAGTTCTCCTTTAAGGTTCAATGGCAGCCATTTGATTTTAAGATAAGAAATGCATTTTCTATGTCTGGTTCACATTTTATCAAGCTGTCTACCCAATAATGCAGTTTCAGGTCCACAGGCAACACCATCTGCTTCCACCGGTGAGACTGTACAAGTGTGACGGTTGTTATAAGAGTCTGCCATCAAAGACTCTTTGTCATTGTCCTGTGTAAAGGTCACGTACAGAATTTCAAATAACATTATTTTAGCATTTTTGCACTGCTGGGTTAGTAGTTTTTGTAATCAACATATCGGAGGATTAAAATCAAATGAAGGACACTTACCAGCACTCGACCTGTTAAGGTCTGAGCTGAGATCATCACACCAGCCCAGTCTTTTACAGATGTCATCCAGCCCACCTCAACAATTGCAATTGCATCCTTTTCATCAGTTGGTTTGTATTCCCCATCAGTTACTGTAGTGGTGACCACATTTACAACTTTCTGTACCTCCTATAATAGAGGAAATAAATTATGAGAATCTCTCTTTAACAAAACAGACCGTTTACACAACTATGCACAGTATACAATATTTATGAAAATAAAACCAATGGTTATGTTTTTGCAGTGTGTATCATTAGAATCATTATAAAGAATTTATTCTCACACATAACTCAACAATATGATTTCAGAAGAAAAAAATACACTTATTTTTACTATTAAAATTAAATTAACTGAATTAAAATAAAGCATTTATTATTGTTGTTTATGCGAGCTGGACTATACTAGAAGATACACATGCTCATGAATTAAGAGGAAAAATTAGCTGTGTATGATCATTCTGAATGTCATAGCGGTCTATGGTAATTCCAACGATAATTAAGTGGCATGGGCATAGACAACAAATTATTCTTGGTGTCTTTGGTTTTGTAGAAATAATCAGATGCCTTTGGATTGGTTTAGAGAAGGACCACTTGTTTCCCTTCTCTAGATTAGAAAGGTCTTTTCTTTCTTGCTCATTAAGGGACACAGAAGTCAGTATTCATAGACAATTGGGTTAAGCACATTCCTGCACAATGCATACCTTTACTTAATCTGGGTAAGGCACTTGCCATTAAATATTTTATGCTGGGGTTTGGGGGGAGGGGAGGTGCACAATGCATACCTTCAATGAATCCAAGGAAAGGGGGCATAATCATTAACACTGCTGCCCCAGTGAAGCTGGGCATGGGGGGAAAGCCCAACTTTCACCAGCTTTGTTGTTGGCAGGGTTAAAGTAGAGAGGCTATGAAATAACCCGCCGTTTAAACATTGCCTCTCCACAGCTCTTAGATTTGCTGCATACAGTTTTTAACAAGTCTCATCGGGGTCCAAAAGACCCCTAGTGCCACATTTTCTAAATAAGCTATTGGAGTGCAGATCGCACTTCAATAGCTTATCGCTCGCCTTCAGAAGCCGAGCAATGACAGTTACGGGACCAGAATTGATGCAATCAACGTCGCTCACGGTCCCATAGAGCAGGGAGGAGAAGGGCGAATGGACGTTCGCTGCTCTCCTCCCCAGCTTCCTGCCAAAACCTAAGATGCCAGTCCAGAGCCTGCGAAACAAGGTGGGGGTGGGCAGGCACTGTACTGGCCACAGGAAGTGATCTGGCACCAGAGCCGCCGGAATCACTTCCATTGTTAAGCCAGCAGCCGACTTTAAAAATATAAACAGAGTTCAAGGCACCAAAGCCGCTGGGAGTCTGTTTAAAAGGGGCCGCTGCACATATGTTTTTTTTTGTTTTGTTTTTTTTAGCCAACATAAATACTCCCTGGGGCACATGATCCACTTTAGCAATGAAAGCATTATCTATTTTACATTTACAGTTTTACATATCAGGATCTTACTTAAACTTACCTAAAGGAAATTACTTAAACTAATATCTTGCCATAAACAAATAATATTTGTTAAATTGCTAAATCATTTGCAGGGACACTGTGGCTAAAGCATGTAGCTTTGGGAGAAAACTGTTAGACATACTTTAAGAAGTACCAATTATTCACCAAATTTTTACCATTTAAGATGGGCAATCATTTTGGGCAGACACAAAGTAGTAGCTTTAGCCTGGTGTCACACTTAATTTTAAACCATGTGTAGAAAAAAAAAAGGCTAAAAAGTTATAGCCTACCAAAGTGTTCTTTTAGGAAGTCATATAGGTATTTCCCTTTTCCTGTCACAAGTTGAAGAAAATATGATATGCTTTTTGCAGCAGTCATGACAGGAACAAACGTTTCAACTGTTCCCTTTAATACCACCATAAGCACAAGTTTGTGCTTGACAAAATCTCTCATTGTCATATCACTGAATGGGTTTGAATGGTATGAAAATTTGGTGGAACATACAAAAGTTAAGTGGGAACCCGAAACCTTTCCTGGTGACAGGAACGGAGTCAGGAATAATAGCTGACAGATCTTACTGTTAGAGTATCCAAGACATAGAAGAAGCCATGGTTACACATGCAATGCACAATTTTATCATTTAAGAGGGGCAATTATTTGGAGATGGAACACAAAGCAGGAGTTTTTAAACTAACATCACACTTAACAAATTACTGTGAAACTAGCCAAATATATGGCCCACTAAAATGGTTTTATGAAGTCATGGTCAAATAAGTAATTTTACTTTTGCTGTCACATGAGCCCATAAAATACTATACTATTTTCAAACAGCAAAAATAGATTCTTAGAAAATAAACAAATTATCATGGTGTTAATTGCTGCATAGCCTGGGCTTTAGATGAGCCAGTATTTTAGTTTTTATAATACCTTTAAGTACTTTGTTCTGTCATCTTTAAAATCATTGTCTATGCAAGTTCAATCTCTCACATGAACAACTGACATAGTTGTGACTTCTGTGCTTGCATTTAAGTGCAAACTGACTATTTAACAAAGAGCTGTTCAAAAATCTGGCACTTAATAATAATAATAATAATAATAATAATAATGGGGCCTACAAAGAAAGCGCAATAACTATAAATGAGGGAAATCTTCAACCTCTGACCCCATAGTTCTCTAAGATCACATATGAGGAAGGATCGCATGCTTCAAACAAGAAGAGGCACATACCATAGTTACAAGGGTAGCATGGAATAACTCTAGTGTTTCCCAAGCACATACATATCCAATGTGTGTGCTTAACAGTATAAGGTGTGCTATAAATATATACATGTATTGCCTGCAGTGTTCATATTTTTGCTTTATAGTAGAACTCCAGCTCATATAT
>NW_017307309.1:269828-344261 GCF_000935625.1 Nanorana parkeri
GCCATGGAGCGAGTATCAGCAAAACAGTAGAATTCGTTAAATGTTCAAGAGCAGCTGTTGTTAAAAGATTTAAAGACTGGACTGTCAGCCGAAAATCTGGGTCTGAACGTGCGAATTGTGGCCGTCAGCAACTAGTCAATGTTAGGGCAGAACGGAGAGTGGCAAGACTGGTACAAGACAAAACAATGTCAACAGTGCATCAAATTACTGCAGATCTTATTCAGGGATCCTCTCAAATTATCTCTGAACGCATCGTATGGGATATGGAAGCCGAAGGCCTGTTCGAACACCTTTGCTGTCTGCAGTTAACAAGATAAAACTTCTCCAATTGGCACAGGAACACAAGGATTGGACAGTCATGCATTGGAAAAAAAGTCATGTGGTCCGATGAATCACGTTTCCAGTTGCATCATGCAGATGGCAGAGTGAGAATTTGGCAGGAACAGCATGAACGGGTATATACAGTATATCACACAGATTCCTTCCTTAAGCTGCCCATACACCTTGCGATAATCGGACAAATCTTTTAGGCCGATGATCGAACCGTCTACGATTTTCGCACGGCGGCCCCATCCTGCCCCGATTATCGCACGGTTCAATCAGCAGTAATTAAGAAAAGGCACCTGGATGAATTGCGGTAATCGACCGCACGTATTTTCATTTGCGCATGAGCAGTGGAAATCGTACGAATTTTGACGTACGGAAACGCCACCAACCTTGCGAAAATCATACGATCAACCAAAGTTTTCCAACCTGCTGGATAGTCAAAAGTTGATCAATTGTACAGTATTTGCGGTTGTACACTGCCCATCAACTTTACAAATATCGGATGAAAACGCGATCACATATGAAAATTGGACGATCGTAAGGTGTATGAGCACCTTTATACCTTCCGGGAATGCATTGGTAATTTAGTGCAGGTGAGGCAAACAGACAGTGCTCTGGAGCCTGAGTGGCAAACAGTCTGAATCTGCTGTTCCTAAAGGTTGGTCACCGTGATATGGGGTGCCTGACAAACTGTAGGTTTGTTCAGGTTGATAATTAGGAGTGTGTTTCTGTGTAGTTAGTGCCAGGACATGGTTAGGTTATTGTTTTGGAGTTGTTTTTTTAATTTTATTTGAGCACTGTCCAGCATTGTATTTAGTCTGTGTATAGCACAAATAAACACAACACTGTTTGAAGAAAGGTCACTGGATGGTCTCTGTGTCCCTCAAGATTGTTCACTCCAGGGAGCATATAGATATACACCAAGGGGGCCAAGGGTGATCCTGTAATGCACTGTAGTAGTCACAGCTACTACAGTGTACTATAACATCTTCCAGGTCCAAAAACAGCCACTACACTGAATGACATCCAGATGTTCTTAACCAGTTGACATCCGCGGTGTTAAACCCCCTTCCCATCCAGGCCATTTTTCAGTATTCAGCGCTGCGGTACTTTGACTGACATTTATTCCAGTCACTCACTGAGCATAGCCGCCATTCAGAGGAAGTCTAGTATTTTTCTCAGTAAATACTATCCATTCTCTGATTGGATGAGGGGCGGTGATGTCACAGAACCAACCCTCATCCAACCAGAGACCGCCTCTGCCTCCAGTTCTAAAGCGCTGTTTAAGATAGATTAATTTCTTGGAAGGAAAGCATGAATAAAATCTTCACTTTATCTTTACTATAATGAACATAAGTTAATTTTGATCTTAACAGTAACAGACTAAATATTTTACTTTCACAGTACATTTCAAGTTTTCAAATTTAGAATGACGTCCTACAAGTCTCTGATGGCATTATCGAATGTCCCGACAAGATTTTTCATATAAATATTTGTACGAAAATCTACCAGCGTATGGCCAGCTTAAGCCCACAAGTGAACACATTTACTGTTAGCACCTAGAAAAAAACGAACCACCAACTTATACGTGGTTTAGCAGTGGGGTTTTTATTAGGATACAGTATTTACATTTTACTACTAATGAAGTAGACTTGTATCTAGAAATGTATTTTGCAAATATAATACAACACAACAAAATACAAGCAAAATACAACAGTGGCACTCACTCATCAATGTAAATTGCAAAGGTCACTGAAAAAAAAGTAACCCTGTTATGCATCATATAATAATCAACACAGATGGTTAACACTCTATTTAGAAGGCACAGGTGTGTAAAGGCAAAGTCTGTAAGTGTAAAGGTGCCCATACACTGCACGATTCTCGTACGAGAATCGCGGGAAATCCCACGATCGTACGATAATCGCGCAGTGTATGGAAGGCGTGCAACCGTTTCTACTGTACGGTCGCACGTCTTCCGTCGAACCAGCATGCTAGAAAACCCGCCCGGAATCGTACGATTCTTGGCGAGTTAGTGGCCTGCTGGTTCGACAACTGCCGACCGGGCCCGCCCCTCATTACGGTCATCGGAAGCCCGATGATCGCAAGTACGATCTGCCTGTCCAAGATGGGCAGATCATATGTTTTTTTAAGTACTTTACAACCCTCGCAAGACAAAAGTCTTGCGAGGATTGTAAAGTGTATGGGCACCTTAAAGCTGGCTATACACCTTACAACGATCGCAAGACTTTTGTCTTGCGATGGTTGTTGTTAGGTAATTTAAAAAACCTACCATCTGCCCATCTTGGGCAGGC
This sequence comes from Nanorana parkeri, assembly GCF_000935625.1. Lineage (NCBI taxonomy): Eukaryota > Metazoa > Chordata > Amphibia > Anura > Dicroglossidae > Nanorana > Nanorana parkeri. The sequence goes on from NW_017307309.1 coordinate 272,468, forward strand.
AGATCGTACGTGTGATCATCGCAAGCCTGCCCCGCTGAGGGGCGGGCTCCCGATGACTGCAATGCCGCACGGGCAGTGTGCGCTTTTGCACACCGGCCCGTGCAGAATTTGTCTCCCGAGAACGCCACTAACCCGACCGACAATCGTACGATTCTCGGCGGGTTTTCAAGCCTACTTGGGAGACAAAAGACATGCGACCATACAGTAGAAACGGTAGCACGCCTTCCATACACCTGCCGATTATCGTACGATCGCAGGATTTCCTGCGATTATTGTACGTCAATTGGCAGGTGTATGGGCACCTTTAGGATCTGGATCTGAACCCAGGGCATCTGCTGTATCTGGCAGTGGTTCTACCTGCTGAACCACCCTGGAACCTTGGATAGCTCCTTGCCTGATTTTCTATGCAATCCTCAATTACACCCAGTTTTCTGCTGAACTCTGAACTCCTTGCTCCTCCCTTGAACTTTCTATTTAAGCCATGCCTCTGCATTTCCTGTTTGCCAGAAGATTATAGTGCTCCTGCCGATATCTTGCTACCTGCTCCTTCTGCGATTCAATCCTCTCATACTGTTATCTGTGTACCGACCTTTGGCTGCCGATTCAACTACTACACTTATCGTCTTCCGCCTAATACCTTTGGCTACTGACCTCGACTTGATCTCTGACAATGCTTCTGCCAGCTCCTATACTACTAGCGTCTGCTTGTGTACCGAACCTGGCCAGTTATACCACAAATCTGACTGCTGTTTCAGCTACAGGACTCTGTATCCCAGATTGTGACAGAATAATCTGATCAAAACATGCGATCCGCTGTTGCAGCTGTGTTGGCCCCTGTCAGACAGCAAATTGCAGAAGTATGGTGTTACTTGCCAAGAAAAAAAATTCTGAACTGCAGAATGTGGTTAAAAGTCAGCAAGAGGAGATCCATGACCTGCAGAGACAACTACTGGATTTACGCTCCAGAGATGGCACCACTACAGACTCAAATGCATGGATGCCTCTACCACTAAAATTCAATAGAGAACGCCGCCATTACAGAGGTTTCCTAAATCAATGTTGTATATACTTCCAGATGCAATCTGCTGCGTTTGTTTCAGAGAGAAAAAAAAAGTACTGTTTATTAACCTACTGACTGAGGAAGCCTTAGCGTGGGCCTCCCCCTATGTGGAGCAAGACAGTGCAATCCTGGATAATCTTGATGCGACTGTAACTGCAATAAATCAAGTTTTTTATTATCCCAACCTACGGGGAAGCACTCTCTTGCTGAATATACAGCCGAATTTCCACACTGGATCACAGATACCACTCGGAATCCAGCAGCACAAGAGAGGCAGTTTTGCCAGGAACTCCTAATCTCTTTTGCACCCAGAAGCTGCTTAGTTTATGCTTTATGTGAATCACAAGAATACACTGGAAAATGAATCAAAATAACTGTTATGACAGTTATAGCACTTAAGTGAACTGGTGACTCCTGCTGTCTTCAACCTGCAGTAGCTCTGTTGCTGCTGTCTTACCCTGATTAGACACACTCTAACAAGTTTGACTGGACAACTTGCTGAAATTTAGTGTATTTTAGCTAAGAATTGCTCAAGTGAGCCTCTAACATTACTAAACATATAATATAAATTCTTCTTTAACACTGATCTAAGAACCCTATGACTGTCTGCAAGGGACCTCTATTGTCATATTGATGGATTTATGAGAAGCCTACAATTTGAGTCACATCAAGAAAGGGGAAAGGCGGAATTTAGTACAAAAAACAGACTTTAGGAATTTAGCTGTTCGGACTATGCAACTCATACCCTACCAAGAACACGGCTACAGCTGCTTGGTACCATTTTAAACAGCAGGGGATTGCTGTTTCTATACAAGCGATCCGAGGTCTGTATAGGTGCTGGATCGCTTGTACGGTGTGGTTCTGTATGCCCCTCCCCCATCTTGCAGCATTTTTTTTCAGATCGCACTGGACTGGAACGCAGGCACTGATGTGCCACGCATTCTGGTGCAGACGATCGCACTGCGGATGGGGGGCAAGGCTACGGTGCCACTGACTTCAATGCGCAGCCACGGCTCCTCCCGCCCCTGAACACAGGAAGCCGCCCGGGATGCAATACAGTGCTTTCCACCCTCTCTGGACATAGCGGACACACATGCAATAACTAATGCCCACGGAACTATGAAAACAGTCAAACAAACCCTTGAATACCTATATATTTAGACCAGTACTAATCTGGTACTAATCCTCTGTCAGATAACCCCCCCTCCCCCGCTTGCACCACACCATGCTAAAAGCTGATATGTAAATGAGCGAAACTGCACTAGTGAGTTAGAGCATGTAGCAAGTGTAAACACATGAGACCAGCAACCTTTGACAGACTACATGCCAGGAGAGTTTCAACCCAGGAAAAAAAGTTACACAATGACACTCCTGCTACAACCCAGGTACCAAATTCCAGACGTACTCACACATGGTCAGACCACCCCGACAGAACCTAAGGATGCTGACTACAGAGTGTCCATAGCATGGAAGAGAGGTTTGATCCGAACAGATGGAGCCTACAGTCTCCTGCTTTTATAAAGGCCAGGCCAATGAATCTACCTAGCCAATATGGCAGTGAGGCAGCTAGAAACTGCTGAAGAGAGAACGCTGAGACAAATGAACGAAGAAGCAGAAGTGACTGAAAGGTGATATTGAAAAGACAGGCCAACAGGTGGTCAGAGGGTGAGGGGGAGATAAATTGTGCAGGACTCCTCCCACAAATATAGGCTAGCAAAGCTAGCCTTAAAACATACAGTATATTAGGAATGAACCAATACCATTTTTCGAGACCAAGTACTGATACTTGTCCAAGTACTCACAGATACCAATTACTAATCTCTTTATATTAATTGTCATGTGATATTTTTTCTAAAACAATACAGACTAATGATTTCCGAACAGTTGTGGAGCGCCAGAGCCCAGTACAGCGCCAGAGCCCAGTAGTTCTCGTGAAAATGCCAAGTATCGGCACTGGTATCTGTGCATCCCTTAAAAAAAAAAAAATTCACCTTATTCACTTGTTTATCTTGTTATTCACTTGTTTATCTTGTTATTGTTTATAAGTGAAAATACACTTAGCAAAGTCAGGACCGGATTTACTCTCCCTGCCGCACCAAGGCCGGGTTCCACAATACGCCTCTCCCGCGCCGCCAACCCCCTCAATTGAGAATGGCAACCAGATGGCAGGGCGGCGGCGGGGGGGCATATTGTGGAACCTGGCTTTGGGGCGGGGCTAGTTTCAAATTCTTTTTACTGTTTATTTTGATCACTTTTTTATTCAATTATTTCTTCTTATTTTTTAAAATTTTTATTTAATTTTTTAATCAATTTTTTTTTTAGATTTTTATTTATCTTTTTACTTTTTTATAATTTACTTTTTTTATAGTTTTTATCTTATTATTGTTTATTTTTTATAATTATTTTCTTATTTTTTACTTTTTAATCACCTTTTAATTTAATTATTTAATATTATTTTATGTTATTGTTTATTTTTTATAATTATTTTCTTATTTTTTACTTTTTATTTAATTATTTCTTTTACATTTTTTTTTTTAATCAATGTAATTTTTCCCCCCCACCTAACTTTATTGCTATCACACAGGAGATAACAAGCCCCTGTGTGATAGCAAGGTAGACGGCTACTTCCTCCGTCGTCAATCCACATTAAGGCCCCATTCACGTGTAGCGACTTATCGCGCGATATCGTTCTTTTTTGCTGCGTGATATCGCGAGAAGTCGCCGGCTAATGATAGTCAATGGAGCTGTCTTAGCTCCATGTCGCTCGTCGCGGTCGCCATTCGCTTCTACAGGACCCTTTTTCGGCAGATTTTGCGCGATTTTGCTTTTTTTCAATAGAGCCTGATGGAGAAGGTCGCTGGAACGTCGCCCCGAAAGTCGCGCTATCCCGGCCTCTGCAAAGGTATGTCGCTACATGTGAATGGGGCCTAACAGGACGCCGGAGAAAGTATCTGACAGCTGGGGGGAGGAGTTGAGGCCCACCGCGCCGTGATTGGCTGCACTACGAGCCTGTGGGCGGAGCCTCGGGCCGCTCCGTCGTGATTGGACGGCGGCCGCACACTACTGTCCGCTGCCGGGACACCTTACACCGGCGCCCACAACTTCCCTCTGCGCCCCTCTGCCGGGCCTCGGTGGCCTTGTGGGAAATCCGGGCCTGAGCAGAGTGAATATTACTTATTGCTTTAGTAACGTCAATGTCTTTTGATAATGCGGTGGTGTCCTTGAATATATTCCCTCTACACAAAAATGATGAATGAGTCCTAAAAATTTCCCAATGATTCTTTGCTTTTCTAATCATTGCAGTGGCTGGAGGAAGTAGCACAAATCTGTCAGTAATTGAAATCTGCATTTATTATTGTTCAAAATAGTCAATAATACCCTGATGCCAACCCTATCTTCTACCGGGAAGTTGATGCTTATGTTTTTGCGGTTGCTGACGTTCTCTCTCTGTGGTACCTCTGACAAGCTTCACCTATACGTTCTCTTTCCGAAAAGGTAACTTCTGCAAAAAAGATCTACTACAACGGAGAAATAATTAAAAATACTAGCTGAGAAACTGGCCTTTAAGAAGTGCTGGCACCTACTGGAGTGGGTCAGTCATTTATCTAGTTGTATTATAAACCAACCAAAAAACCTTCATACCTGCAAATGACTCAAATGCAACAGACCACTCCTGATTAGGGCTGCGGTTAACGATTATTTTCATAATCGATTCGTTAGCCGATTATTAAGTTCGATTAATCGGTTAATCGGGTAAAAGAAAAAGGCTCCAGTGATGGACTACTGGTTACATAGTATTTGAGGTTGAATAAAGACATTAGTCCGTGCTGTAGAGTTGATTATTGCAGGGATTTGTAATTCCTCTGTAGCTGCTGGTATTCTGCAATGTTCTGTATAATGATTATATGGCCCAACCCAGAATACCAGCAGCTACAGAGGAATTACAAATCCCAGCAATAGTACCATATAGTATAATGTACTATTGCTGGGATTTGTAGTCCTCTGTAGCTGCTGGTATTCTGCATTGCACTGCATATAATGTATTATTGCTGGGATCTGATGTATTCCTCTATAGCTGGCGTTATTGGAGAGGAAGGGTATGATGCAGGAATAGAGAGGACGGGTATGATGGTGGAATGGAGAGCAGGGAAGGAGAGGACGGGTATGATGGTGGAATGAAGAGCAGGGAAGGAGAGGACGGGTATGATGGTGGAATGGGGTGCAGAGGACGGGTATGATGATGGAATGGAGTGGACGGGTATGATGGTGGAATGGGGTGCAGAGGACGGTTATGATGATGGAATGCTGTGCAGGGATGGAGAGGATGGGTATGATGGTGGAATGGGGTGCAGAGGACGTGTATGATGGTGGAATGGGGGGCAGAGGACGGTTATGATGATGGAATGGAGTGCTGTGATGGAGAGGATGGGTATGATGGTGGAATGGAGTGCAGGGATGGAGAGGATGGGTATGATGGTGGGATGTTGTGCAGAGGATGGGTATGATGGTGGAATGGGGGGCAGGGAACAGTTATGATGATGGAATGGAGTGCAGGGATGGAGAGGATGGGTATGATGGTGGGATGTTGTGCAGAGGATGGGTATGATGGTGGAATGGGGGGGCAGGGGACAGTTATGATGATGGAATGGAGTGCAGGGATGGAGAGGATGGGTATGATGGTGGGGTGCGGTGCAGAGAACAGGTATGATGGTGGAATGGGGTGCAGGGATGGAGAGGATAGGTATGATGGTGGGATGGGTATGATGGTGGAATGGGGTGTAGGGATGGGTATGATGGTGGAATAGGGTGCAGAGGATGGGTATGATGGTGGATTGGGGTGCACTGTGTCGGGTCCCAGGCTCAGTGGTGCTCGGGGCACTTACTGTCTTCTGCTGAATGGTTCAGCCTGGATGCCAGCTTGGCCCCAGCCATAGTCTCCGTCCCCCGTCGTGCTCACATCCCCGTTACCCGTCATGTGATCGCACCGGCCCGGCTAGATGTAAGGAGCGCCAGGATTGGAGGCTGAACCGCGGCATGTGTGGTGGGCGTGTTTGGTGGGCGTGTTTGGTGGGCGTGGCGTGCGCGGCTTGTGTGTGGAGCCGCGAACAGGCAATGTAATAGATAGCCGACTAATCGCCGATAGTCGATTTTAATAGACCAATCGAATTGTTGTTTCAGCTCTACTCCTGATCCTATAAACCTAAGCACTGTTGAACCAACTATCATTTTTTATTACTGAATTGCCTATCACACCCCACATAAACTAATTGTCTCCCAGGGAAGACATTTATGCCACAGCTGCATTGCATTAAAATGTAAAGTATTGCCTTATTTTAGAAGAAAGATGTTTTTCCTATGCTGCATTGCAATGGAATAAATCAACATATTTGATTTTTAAAAATGGACAAAATTAAACTCTCTGTGTCCAATAACAATTATAAAGCAAAGGATGTATACAGGAGTCCATACAAATATCAAACAAAACATTTGATTTTAGCGTCCTGGACAGGTTTACCACAGCCAGTACTCCAGACAGAGCCTGTGAAATCCAATTGCTGCATATATTGGTATTTCATTACATTACAGATTCATTACAGATTTTCCTCTAATCACTGGATGTGCAATTAACTGCATGGTTGCAAATTGACTTTTGGTTATAGCAGCTTAGCAACCAAAGTGGTATAGAACAAAAAGTACTGAAATGTCTTTCCTTTTTACACTTTTTGTGAGAGCGATATATTGTTTTTCTGATAGAGTTTAGTTTACATTTTGTGACTGGAAAGCCCATTTTTTGTAACAAATGAGGTTTCCACCCATCAAAATAACTATGGTGTATAGGCTTTATCCTAGATTTCTTATGGTCCCTCAGAAGCAAATTTTTAAAATGACTTTATGATTAATGTTTAATGCTTTATTCATTGTTAGGCCCCTATTATTTAATACTAATGTTTTTAATGCAATATACCAATAACAAATACAGCCGTTCTGATTTAGTCTTCAAGTGGTTCCTTTTACACTACCTATTTATTGTAGTGGTTATATCTTCTATATTTTTGCAATTTTATAAATAAATAGTAAAAAAGGAGTGTATTACTGATGGAAAATGTAATACTGATGGAACCAGAACCTCTTTTGCCAGCTCCACTGCTGGCATTTCTTGCGTCAGGCCACACACATAGATTTGTGCCTACGCCATCTGCTAGAATTTAATGGTCGGATGAGCTGCGGAGGGGATCGTGGCAGGCAGTGCTGAGGTCGCAGTTGCGATCCCTCCTGTCAGTTCTCTCTCCTCCCAGCCGCTCTGTAACTGCAGCGGCCAGGAGGAGAAAGAGCTGACAGGAGGGATCACAGCGGCGGGGACATCAGCACAAACACTGCACTGCCGCCATCCTCTCTGTAGCTCATCAGTAGGAGAAAAGCCACCTGCCTTTCTGAAAGCCCGCTGGATAGTCAGGCTCCTCAGCGGCCACCTGCAGCTTCCTGCGCCCACTTCAGCTGCCATAGGCTGGGAGGAAGACTGCAGGGCTACCATTGGCAGAGAAAGAGAGGGTCCTGAACTGAGGGCACGAAGAGGCGGCTGAGCCTCTGCACCGCTGTCCTCTGCACTGTGCGTCACACCGATGTCCTCTGCACTGTGCGTCACACCGATGTCCTCTGCACTGTGCGTCACACCGATGTCCTCTGCACCGTGCGTCACACCGATGTCCTCTGCACTGTGCGTCACACCGCTGATGTGACAGGCTCAGTGTTCTCTGTACAGCACTACAGTATAGGTCAGAGCTATATAAATGTATAATAATAGTGGGTGATTGTGTGGGGGACATTAGAGTGTAAGCTTTTTTAGTGCAGAGAACGCCAGGGGGAATGGGGGGCCAGTGAGATCCGATCCCAGCACCTCCCCCCTTGGGAGTGCTATCAGGCGGCATAGGCAGCCAGCTGAAGGAGGGGCAGAGAAAATCCTTGCCCTAGCCCTGGCTCTGAGCAGTGGTGTAACAACCGGAGTGGGGGGAGGGGGTGATGGTGTAGCTGCCCTGGGCACAGGGGGAGCAATGGGGCAATTGCTCCCCCTGAGAAAATTGCTGTTCCCTCTCTCTGCCACGCTTTGCAGTCTCTGCCAGGCAGCGCAACATCCTGGTGTGTGTGAGGTGCCCACCAAGGACCCACTCCTGTGCTTCACCAGCTGCTGCTGGCAGCTGGAGCAACTTTCCCTCCCAATACCTAACCGACAAGGAGAAGGTGCTGCAGGTGAAGCTGGTACTGAAGGAGGGGGGTTTCTGGGTGGGTAAAGGCTGTCATGATGGGGGCCTTGGGGGGTGAAGACTGGTAAAAGGGGGCCTGGGGTGCCTGCTGGGGAGGGTAAAAGGCTAGTACAGGAGGGCTGGAAAAGGATAAAGACCGGTAGGAGGGGCTCGGAGGGGGGCTTGGAGAGGGTAAAGACTGGTACAGGGGTGCCGGGAGAGTTTGAAGACTGGTACAGGGGCCTGAAGAAGGAGTATTGCTAGGATATATAGTCTGTTAAAGCCGGTGCCATTCTGCATTGCTGTGTAATATATTGCTGGAATTTGTAGTCCTTTATAGCTGATGGTGTTCTGCATTGCTGTATAATGTATTACTGGGATTTGCTCAATCTGCTGCTGCTTCAGGTCAGGCAGGGGGTACATGTCCCGGGGCTGGTGTGGGGCAGGCCGAGTGTGCTAGGAGGCCAGTGTGCCGCTCCTGGTGCGGCCGATGAGTATGGCAATGAGGATGCCACCACTCACTCATTTTTCACTACTACCCTTGGAAACCCATAGCCTTTGAATAGGTTTGCTAGGCTAGACATCACCAGAACAGTCCACTTATGGGATTTTGAGGACGGCTGTGCCAGTCATAGACAGCTAGCCAACATTGCTGGTTCTGGAGGCAACGAATACTCTAAGTAAAACAATTGTAGAAGATGTGTAATATTAATATATATGGGTGAGAATAGCATTACAATATGTTTTTGTTTCTGCTTACTGAATACTCATTTGTACACCATGGACCCATATTTATCCTATACCTGCCTGCCCCCTATAGAGCCAGTACTGTATGTGCCACCCATAGAGTCTTTACGGTATATGTATGGTCCCTGTATTTAGGGAAATTAGGCGGCCACCTAATTTCCCTAATAAGATAGCCGCCTGTTGTCCTGGCAGCCTGCATTTCATTACCCGTATGCCCATTCTACATTCTGTGACCATCCACCTGAGTGTCAGCATTCTCTTCTACACATAGTTTTAAGTTTGGAGTGGTAATTAATTACTAATCACAGCAGAGCTCCCAGCCAATAGAGTCTCGGCTCTGAAAGACCTGCCAAAAGCTGTCAGTGCAGTCATGTGTTTTTCGCCTGTGTACAGAATAGGTGGTATTGTGCCAGCGTTGCTTGAACACTGAGTGCTATTTCAGGAGCACCTACCTGTACACGTGTTCAGGGTAAGGTGGGCAGCTGGGAAAGTGGAGAGCCGCTGAGGGTATCACAAAACTTCTCTATAGCAAGCTTCCTATATTGCTGCAAGGTTTGTGTGTTGGTTCTAGCAAGGCTTGTGTGTCAGCTGTAGCCCTCCTGTACTTACTAGTGGTTGGCCCTGCCCCTCGAGTGCGCTTCCGTGTTTAGCTTTGCCCCCTGTTGTGAGGGATGGGGCCTGGTAGTGGTCACGTAATTGAGCTGCTCAGTCTAAAATGCCCGAGCCTGTTTTTTGTCCCAGTCCGGCCCTGCAGCCCAGCCATAGTTAAGTGTGGAAAGGTTACTGAGTAAAGCGCAAACTGCCGATGCATGGAGCTGCTCTTGTAGCTTGATCTTGAAACTTTGCTTGGATAGGATGGAAAAGGGTTACAATTCATATCAAGTTTTAAAAGCTGTACCTATTCATGCTGTGGAGATTTTGCTTCACTTCCTGTCCTGGTGACCCAGTTTTCAGAGTTTAAAGCTAAGTGGCAAACTGATTCAGAAAAAAGTCAGTGGGCAGTGCATCATTGTTAAAGAAGAAAGTTAAATTTATATTTATATTATAATTCTGAAGCCTAGACGATATCAAATAAATTGTAAAACATTGTACAAAAAAGGAAAATGCATGGGGAACTGAAATCATATAGTAAATAGCATAACAAGGACAATTTGTCTGCTATACCTTTGCTGACGTGTGACATACATCAGAGTAGGCAGAGAAGCCCTAGTATCTTGAGCTGCAAGTATAGAAACTAGGTGAAAGCAACTAGCAACGCACTATAATACTTTATAGTTCTAAGGTGCGCCAACAGAGGACACTCTAATATAGCAAGTTCTCCTGTGCTAGAAGCTGCTACGTTGTAGATTCATATCAACCCAATACCGTTCAGTACAGCTTGAAGAGACCGCATCAAATCAAATAAGAAAATATGTATGCACAGTGTTTTAAACAGATGTTTTAAGAAAGTGGAATGTATACATTAAAGGGCAAGTGAAGAAAAAAACTCAGCAATTACACCCCCCCACCCCCAAACCTTACCCTGTTACTGCAGTAAGAGGTGAGTAGGCACCTGAGTGGGGAGGACTTGGCTTAGAATAGGTTAGCTGGAGAGATTTTATTTTAATGTGAACTTTAATTAGCAGAACTGCAGCCAGGCTGCTAAAATACATGTGAGCGGTTTTGCAATACTGCTCAGCTTGTGATTTCCATGATGATGCAGCACTGCACTATTGTAGATTTTTTTGTGACTCTAGTTTGCTCTATGGACTATAACAGGCATACAGTCTACCTGTGCTCTACTCCTCTTGTAAACTGCTTAATACCTCCTACTCCTGAAAACATTTTAGAGTGAACACATTGTGCAATGCTCACAGAATAGAGCCTTGGTGACTCGGCAGTGTTCGGACTTGTAAAATACAGCCTTAGGGTTACAGCTAGAGGACTATACACTGAAATCCTAAATGGTTATGAAGTGGAAAACAAACTCTATATTGTTTTCATGTTCTCACAGAAATGGGCCAATATTTCCCACAAAATGGGGAAAAAAAGCCTTCATAGCAAAATAAACAAAGCGCAAAGGCTATATGTAAAGAGCAATAACCTACAGCAAATGGAAGTCATATCTTGACCAAACTATCTACAGTATTGTTAACTCTGGTTGGTTGCCATGTTTTGCACTACACCAATGTACACTTTCACATTGTTATTCTTAATATGCTTTACATTCTGCCTCTTGAGCTAGATCACATATGCACAAGGAAGGAGAAGAAGTGGAAAATGCACACATGACTTTGTAGTATCCTTTGTCCTGTAGTAAATTATGCTGTCTTTGGGATATGAATTTTAGGGACAAATACAAATTCAGTTTGGACTGAATTATTCTTTAATACTGTCTATTGCATCTAATATGTGCATGTCTTCATTGAGTCAATTATCGTATTTCCTGTGAATCTGTAAGCTCTTGAGAACAATAAGATGGCAAGCAACGTTTGTTAATTAAAGTCAAATAAAAAAAAATAAAAGGCCCTAATTTACACACAGGGCTTGAATAGTATTAAAGGTCATAAAACAATATTTTAAAATGTCCCCACTATAATCTCTACAAATGATTAAAGATCAATATGGCTGCCGCTTGAGTGGGGCAACTCAGAATAATAACTCGCTGAATGCCTTGACTGGCGCTCGTGCAGAAAGTTTCTTGGGCAAACTCAAATCGTTAATTTGCACAGCCCTAGTAGCAAATAATAACATGCAAAACTCAAAGTTTTGGCTGGCCAAGTTTTGAAACATTAATATCCACAGCAAAAAATAGACAGAGAAAAAGATATAGAATAAGGTTAAAAGGATACAGGGATGGGGAAATGGGAATCTCCAGGGACTAGCATGGAACTACAAAGTACAAAACAGTGTTTAAAATTCTCAGAACAGATATTCCAACTAATTCCCAAAGTTACACTTCAGTAATAATTCACCATAGTATCCTTCATTAAGTGTGTTGGTAATTTCTAAGGACCCAGCCAGGAGGTATATTTAGAAATCTACTGCTAACATTTTCTTGCATTCCAACCTAATTTAAATTGAGGCCCGCTACCTCTAAGGGCACCACGACAAATTAAAATAGGCTGAAAAATAAATAGAAGCAATTAAATGGGTTAATTAAGAGAGGCAACTGGGAATTATTCTACTATCTTTGGATAGATGAATCTACCACTCTAGCATTTGTAGTTCCAGCGTTATTGCTTTGTTAATATTATTTTGCATGCTTTGTCATAGTATACATGCTATAAGATAATGAGAACACAACAACCCATATTTTTAAACATATTAAAAAGCTGTCATATGAGCTTACAATCTAAAAGTAGAGATGTAAAATATAAAGTATTGCATAGTGCTTACACTCAGTGGTCTTGTACAGCATCAAGCTAACAAGTCCATTTATTACATATGGAAATCACATTTAGCCTTAATTAACAGTGTGTGCAAAAGCAAATCTCTTTGTAGTCTACAGCCACCAATCATTTGCAAATCTGCAGAAGAAAATGACACTATAAATGAATATATTGGTGACTGTAGAAAATAGAAACAATTTTAATTTAGCTCATGTTAATATACGTTTGGATTCCTTGCAGGTGCTATATCAAACCCCAATTGAATGGTTTGTATACTTGCATAGTTACATTGTAATTGAGGTTGAATAAAGACACGTCCATCAAGTCCTAAATATTGTATGCATGTGTATGGTCCTACTGATGTGTGCGTATTCATATTTTGGTCCATGTTTTATCTCATTCTTAAGAGTACTTGTACCCCTGTATATTACGGTCCCCGAGGAAATCGTCCAATCGCCTATTTAATGATTCCACACTCTTAGCTAAAATCACAGCATGTGGCAGCGAGTTCCAGACCCTGACTGATCTAACTGAGAAGAAACCCCTTCGCCCCTTGTGCTGAAATTTTTTCCACCAATTTTAGGTGGTGGCCTCTTGTCCTTGTCATGGAGTTAATTGTAAAAAGCTTGCGGCTAATGTTGCTATCCCGGTAAACATTTTGTACATGAAAATCATGTCCCCTCTTAATCTTCTTACTTACAATGAGAAAATGTTTAAATTTAGTAGCCTTTTCTTATAGCTCTGGTGCTCCATTCCCTTTATGAGCTTGGTTGCCCTCCTCTGGACTCCTTCCAGCTCAAGGACATCTTTTATGTTCACTAGTGCCCAAAACTGGACCGCATATTCCAGATAAGGCCAAACCAGTGATCTATAAAGTGGCACTTGCTAAAACAGTCAAGATACAAAAGAAGTAAAGAATATGGATTATTTTTAAGTGAGTTGGATGAGAACTGTAAGGCCCTGTTCACACCTGAATCAACACTCTATGAACGCTCTACAAAACGTACAAACTTGAAAATCCCATTGTTTTCTATGGGTATGGTTCACACCTTTCCGTATTTCAGCCCGTCTGAACGCGCTACAAAACGGCCTACGCCTGAAAAAGTACATGTACTTCTTTGGGGCGTTTTGATCTCGCGTTTCCATTGGGATACAGCCAAGTAGCCCTCGGAAACGCACATTTGTCGTGCATTTTTTTTACCGCGAATCGCGGTAAAAACACACGACGAACGCGCATATTCAATACGCCTAGGTGTGAACCCAGCCTAAAAGCTGCCCTGTGTCAGCAGCACATTAGAGGGTTTGACTGCTAATCTCACAAAGAGCCCAGCGGTTTGATACTCTCTCTGCACGCTGCTCTAATCAAAAACGCTCATGCTCTTTGAGCATTGTTGGAACACTGTGGAGGGTGAGTTTTGGATATCTTGAGACCCAGACTGCTGCATTCTGGTGGAGGTAAAAGACAGAAGCTACAATAAAATGAAAGTAGGTCCTGGGTCTCAAGACAACACTGTCCTTGTGCAAAATCACAAATGGTTGTTTACAAGACAAAGCAGCTGTCTTAGAGACTCAGGTAATCAGGAGCAATCCAGTCCCCACACAAGTTGAAGAAAGGAGTGTACTGGAAAGGTTTTTTTTTTTAGCCTTGGGGTATTTTAGGGAACCCAGTACAGTACAAACAGTACAGCTGTTTCAGATGTGCATACCACATAAATATGACACAATATGGTATCTTTAAGTTTAGCAGCTAGATCCTCAGACTGTGGGTCCTCGGGTAAGTCCAGAATGGATTTTTAAAAGCAGCAGATTTCTGCAGCAGAATAAACAGAGGCTGTCACAGCAATAAGAATGTCTGATAAAGACTTAGGAGGGGACAGCCTAGAGGTACACTTGCGGCCCTGTGTATTGAGTGAGTAACCGCTTGTCCCTTGCAATTAGTGCAATAACAGGAAGTACTACCTAATGCTGAGTGCACGTATGACCATGCAGGTATTATTATTATACAGGATTTATATAGCGCCAACAGTTTGCACAGTGCTTTACAATACAAGGAAGACATTACATTCACAATACAATTCAAGACAAAATGGTAAGGAGGGCTTACAATCTAAAAGAGAGGGGCAAGTAAAACATGAGGAGGTAGTTGTGTGTGGATGAATTGTTTGAAAATGTGATAGTTCTGTAGTTTTTTGAGGTGGTATGGGCTTCCCTGAAGAGATGAGTCTTTAGGGATCACCTAAAGGCAATCAGAGTAGGAGATAGACGAACAGGTTGGGGTAAAGTGTTCCAGAGGATGGGAGAGGCTTCTAGAGAAGTCCTGAAGGCGAGCATGGCAGGAGTTGATGGAAGAGCTGGAAAGAAGGAGGTCTTTGGAAGAGCGGAGGGGGCGGTTAGGTTGATACTTCGAGACAAGGCTTGAGATATAAAGTTTTCTTTAGCTCTTGGCGCTAATGGCTGCCAGCTGAACAATCCACTTGCTGTTGCACACTCAAAGTTTTCAACAGTTTATCACAGTTTTTTACACAGACTTGAGGGGCTGCTCATCCAAGGCTCTGGGGCTTCCACCACAAATATAGAAAACAAAAGGGAACAGAGCGCCACCTCCGTGTGTAAAATCGTTTATTACAATAAATAAAACAAGGGATAAAAGTACTCACAAATGTTTTCATCAGGCTTTAACAACAAATGAGAGGCCACACTATCTGTCTGTTATAGGCCAAGCGAGTGGAGTTATTTGAGGAGCAGCAGGTGGTCAACAGTGTCGAAAGCAGCAGAAAGGTCTAATAGCAAGAGTAGGTGGAGTAGGAGGTAGTGATGCAGTGCTTTTTTCCCCAACCTGTTAACCGTCTCCACAGAACCAACAAAACAGATAAAAACAATGGCGGTGCTCTGAATAGAGAAATATAGGATAATTGCCATGCTCAGAAATATATATAGAACAAGAGTTCTCAGAGACTTACCATTGCAATGAACCTGGCGAGCACACTAAAAGACAGTGCCAGGGGACTAGTGAGCACCACATGCACAGCCCAGTGCCCAAAGCTCATATTCAAGGGTATTTAACCCCATCCTTGGGCATACTAGGTTACACCAGAGGGTGTGCCACAACCCTGGACCCGTCTCATTACAGGCAGGCCCCACAATGTTTAGAGCAGTGGAATCTAGGTACGGCCTGCAAGATATCACTGAAGAGCCCATCAAGATAATTGGATATAATCTTAAATCTTAAGAAACTAAAGAAAAAATAAATATCTTGATATTAAAAGAGAATAAAAAGTCTTGTTGAGGAGAACGGGATATCCATCCTCCTAGGACACTAGCAAAAAAAATTGGAGCCTGATAGGAGTGGGAGGGGTTATACCTGACTTGCCAAAGCATTTTTGTTTGCCAGTATCCAATTAGTCATGCAGGTGGCAGTATAACCCAATTATCTCTGAATTACCTCTGATATTGTGCCCCTTAATGAACAAAAAAAAAAGGGCTACCATTGCTGGTTCGTTTAATAAAGCTATAAACTCCCCCACACTGTCATGTTGATCCTACCTAGTAATTCATACACATGAAAAAAGCATGCAGCCAGTCTGAAAGTCTGAGCTGCCATCTGTATACTTGTTCTAGAGACTGTACCTGTAACATCAAGTCAGTAATTGAAGCTCCTATATTCATTTTCTCACAGGTTCCCTAAAAATAGCTTGATAGACTCACATGAAATCTGAATGTGAGGAAAATAAATAGCTAAGTACATTAATGATTTCTTGCATATGGTAATGGGTTACTATATTACTAAAGAATCTGGGTTACTAGATTCTTACTTGCATTGAAGTACAGTTTGGACAACATGAAAAAACGAACTAAAAAAAGGACACAGAGAAGGCTTGGCAGACAAAATAAATATGTAAACACACATACATTATGTGTTTATATATACACACAAATGCATATACATGATGTGGTATGTTTTTTGAACAAATATCTCATGCATTTAACCTAGATTGTAAGCTCTCACGGGCAGGGCCCTCCTTACCATCTTGTCTTGATTTGTATTGTAACTGTAATGTCTTCCCTATATTGTAAAGCGCTGTGCAAACTGTTGGCACGATATAAATCCTGTATAATAATAATCCTGTTCGGGTTGTCAATCAAAAAGATTACATTATATCATGCAACACAATATACTGCAAATTAGGGCTGTGGAAATGAAAGATTAATTTCTCGATTAATCGTTAAACTTTTTGATCGATTAAAATTATTTTGATCGCTAGTGAAAACACTCACCTCTACGCCGGCTTCCGGGAGTCCAGTCGGCGATCCTGTGACGTCAGGGACATCAACGTCACCGGACTCCTCCCCCCTTCCCCAAGTGGCTCCCTCTGCCAACGAAGGGAATGGGAGGAGTCCGGTGACGTCGATGTCCGTGACGTCCCCGAACTCCTCCCCCCTTCGTTAGCCGACGGAGCCACTTGGGCCGGTGAGTTTGACCAAGAAACTTTCTGCACGAGCGCCAGCCAAGGCATTGGCCTATACACATACAGCACAGCAATGAAGTAATAAAATGAACTAGGATCACACTAATCCAGCAAGTTATTATTCTGAGTTGCCCCACTCAAGTGGCGGCCATATTGAGTGGGGCACGTGAGATGAATAACGTGCTGGATTAGTGTGTTCCTAGTTGTATAGGTCAATGTAGTTGGATCTGTATGTGCGTTATAATTAATCGAAATGAATCGATTACATTTTTTTTCAATCAATCGAACACGAAAATGTTAATCATTACCAGCCCTACTGCAAATAAAAATGTTCAAGCCTAAATATTCAGAAGGCACATAAACATTCATGGCTTCATCATAACAGAGTACATATCAGGACCTACACACTTCAGACCAGAGAAGTACTATGTTCAGGTATTAAGACTAAAGATGACAGATTTGGGAGATCTAAAGGGACCTGCATATCTACAAATACACTGGTTAATCCGATGAGTGAAATGTCATGCTAAAAAATTTCTACTGAAGAAGAAAACTGGTGTAGGCGTCACTCCCCAACTTTTATAGCATGTGCAAGATATCAACCTGTTCTCTCTCTGATATTTAAGTACTTTTGATTAAAGGAGAACTATGGGGTCAGTGTTTTTCCCCATAGTTCTCCTTAGGGTAACGGGAGGACACAAGCTAGCGTCCTCCCGTTACCCTAAGCTCAGTATACCGCGAGCTACAGCTCGCGGTATACTGAGACGCCGCAGCCGGAGCGGATCCCGACCTGAACGTACCATTTGCGCGATATCGTGCAAAATGTAAATCGCGCGACAAACGCGCGATTTGCGAATCGCTCAGTGTGAATGGGGCCTTAAATAATTGACATGATCCAGGTCAGAGAGAAAGAAACTAATGACAATTCTCCATTTTAGAAAACTGACAGGAAAAAGGTTTCCCCAAACCCTGCTATCTAGTAATACACTAGATAGATAAACACTAGCAGATAAAAGGAACACCATAAGGAAGCATACCTCCTTCCTGTGAGAATTATATCATTAAATACAGGAGTGCAGGAATGAACAGTAAAACTGGTCAAAGTCTTCGGCAGTTTACTTTCAAAATGGAGCATTTTCTGCCAATTTCAACACCATATTTTCTTGAAAAGAAGGGTCGGGCTATATCCCTCTCCTGAGTCACCCAGCTGACCAGTATGCATTCACGGCTTGGCAGTAGATTCCCTATATGAAACCCTGGAGTACCAGACTTGCATTTGCATTAAAAAAATCCCACAAAGTAATTCCAGTGACAAATGGAAAAAACAAAGCAAAAAACTCCCTGATGCAAAGTTTACATCGTGCAGTGGGCAGAAATAAACAAAGCCTGCTATTGGCTATTTAAAATTGAAATAGGCAAAAGCAGGCTGGGTATTGCTCTGCCCACTGCCTTCTGTCAATCAGAGCAGAGGAGCAGACCTGAATGAGAACTTTCTCTCTCAGGTCCGCTGCTCTGTCAACTGACAAAAGACAGTGGGATGCACCCATTCTGCTATTGGCTATTCTAACGTGCAATAGCAGGCTGGCTATTGCTCCAGCCCCTGCCTGATGTCAATGAGCAGACCTGAGAAAGTTCTTTCAGGTCTACTCCTCTGCTGATTGACAGAAGGCAGTGGGCGGAGAAATAGCCAGCCTGCTATTGCAATTTAAAATAGCCAATAGCAGAATAGCTATTGCTCCTACAGAGAAGCGTACCTGAGAGCTACTGGAGCACCCCCTAAGTAGTAGTTTGCACACACATTGTTTGCTCCCATGTGCATAACCTTGCATTTTTCAATATTACATCACATTTGCAGCCCAGACTTCCATTTTATCTAGGTCCTGTTGAAGAGAATCTATGTATTCTTGGGAATTTACTGCCCTACACAGTTTAGTATCATCTGGAAACACCGAGATTAAACTATTTTATCATTTCTATTGATCATATTTATTTCATCATGTACAGGCAAAAAAAAAGCCTAGCTTTTTACCAAAAGTTATATGCAAAGTCTTTATTTCCATCTATAAACATTCCCTTACCCCCGGCCACTTTATGCCTAGGGCGGACACATAATCGTCATAGGAAAGGCAAAGGTGTCCAATTTGTGGTCTGTAATTAATAGCCTGGATTTATCTTCTTCATAATGAGCAAAAAGCAAGATGGCAACGCATCGTGGGGGAATAACTGGGTCTCAGGGAACACAACTGGAGCAGAGATCTTGTTCACAGGCTCTGCACTTGTGAATTCATATTTTATGAAATACCTGCATTTCCTGGACACTCCAATGCAAGCCACATATGTAAAGCCCCAAGTTCTTAAAGAACTAGACATCCAGCCATGATCTTACATGAACAAAGGCCTAGTTCTTCTGACATGTCCTTAGAACTGAAGGAGGGAGTCTGGAGCAGCAACGTCTATAGGAAAGGCATTTAAGTTCTGCCATTACATTTAAATTTTCCATCCCAGACAGACTCTTAAATTAATTTTAAATTAAAACAAAATGCTTATTTTACTTGTCCATTTTTGGAACAGTTAAATGTATGCAAAATTGAAAACACAATGCATAATGAAATGTATGCCATTATAGCTAATGCCACCAGAATTCCATGAAGAAAATATAGAGATTAGGCCACTGATCATAATGGCCCAGATGCCATCCTGCATATCCCTGCAGTTTCACATAACAGCACCAAAAAGTACATACGCGTGAACAGGAAAAAAGCACGATGTCAGGTAACCCATATAGTTCTATTGGAAAATATATTTAATTGTTCTTTTCCTAACTCAAAAAGGATTAATCTAGTTGCTAACGGATACCACACTTGGGCACATTACCCTTTCCGCGGCCATAATTAAATAAGAGTAATTGATTTTTAATAGACAAAAAAGGAAGGCACTTCTAGTCCTGCACTCAGAATATTCTTTGCTGAACCAATTCTACTCTTTCCATCCTTGTACTGCATGCTCCTCATTAATAAAGTCATTCCTCAACCCTGAAGTTCTGTCTCCACTATGAAAGAGGTTTAAACATTCTAAGACAGTTGTTTAAATTGCAATTCCATTCTCATAAATTATCTGTCTGAAGTTTGAAGCAGAAAAAAAAAAAAAAAATGGAAAAATAATTTAAATACAGTTACCTCACAAGAAAAGTCATGCAGCCTTCATGTGGACCTTTTAACTGCATCCATGTCAGGAATTGAATTAGATTGGATTATAATGCAACATCATGCCAATTTGGAAGTGTGTCCTTTATTAGGTCTCAAGTGTAAACTATTGTCGCCCCCCCACTACCCCCCCCTTCTGTTGGTAGGAACACCAGTTTATTAAATTTGCTAAATGTTGCAAACCAGCCACAACATAAAAGGAAAGTAGCCATGGAACTTTGTAGGAAGGTGGTGGGTACCTGTGCCATATAGATTTCAGTGCATGGAGCATTATTTGAGCCGAGCGTCCAAATCAGATTTCCCTGTAGGAAAACTACTGTACCCCATAAATGAAAAGTGTACCTGTGCCCAGACTATACACACTATGGTGCTTGACACCTAGGAGTTTTTGAGCAGTTTGAAAAGCGCTTTTAACTGGCCACCAAAAGAAATCCCATGCTTTTCAATGGCTCTGGTTCACACCTGAGCAGAATAACGCCAAATGCCCGAAAAGGTACAGGAGCTTCTTTGGGCAGTTAAAAGCCCCATAGACTTCATTGGAAATGCCCAAAAAATGCAACAAAAGCATGTTGTACATTCTTGTGAGCGTTTTTGCACGTTTATACACGTGATTCCATTGCCCACAATGGTTTATGAGCTGCCAATCAAAGCGCATGTATTCATGTACGCGCGTTAAACATCCACGCAACGCGCATAAACACGCAAATAACCGCATGCTGTAAACGCACGTTTAAATGTGCAAAAACGGTGCCGCCTAGGTGTGAACCCAGCCTAAAGCATTTAAATCTTCTGAACAAGCAGTAAAACCACTAAAACAAGCCCCACTAACCTATGTAGCTGTAGAAATTGTGGAGAAATTAATCTTCAGAATTCAAATAAACACTAAAATTACAGTTCCTCTCCGCTTATCTTTTATGGCAGCCGAAACATGGCAGCCTGCCAACCTTCTAATATAAACAAAGATTCTTGTAAGCTGCTGGAAACCAACTAAAAAATTGCTTTGGAGTCTTTGTTGTGACCTTTGAGGATTAAACACTTCATTGTACTAGAGAGGTCAGTGAGAGCTTGCTTTAAAGTCCCTTTTACTGCTTAATAAGAATGTCTAAATACTTTAATGTCCATAGTCTGGGCACAGTTAAAATTAACCTGTGAAGACAGAAATATGGGGGCTTCCGTGGTCAGTTTGGTTTCCATACGTTCCTGTTCCAATTGCTTTCACCCTGACCCTTACTATCTAGTGAGTCACCACAACAAACATGGAACCTGTGAAGTCTGGGAAATCTGAACAACTGTCAGGGAACAGGATACCTCCAGGTGGCACTGTGGCGCTGGAACCAGATACTGCAGTTCCAGTGGTTATCTGCAGGTGTCTCCAGCCAGCCAGCAGCTGTCAGGTACCAGACAACCTCTGGGTGGCACTGTGGTGCTGCTGCAGTTCTGATGCTCACCTACGTGTGTCTCCCAGCAATTAGCAATTATTCACCACCTGGTACTGGTCTGGAAAGGTATTTGGCCGCTCCTTGCAGTGAGGCCTGTGCCTCAGTATTGTTGCCAAATCCTGACTCCTGAGGCCCCCTGATCTGTGGCTTCCGGCTCTTCTCTTGTTGCCCTGCTCCCCAGGTTATACCCTGTTATTTGTATATAGTTAGGCTCTTATATGATACTTGCGGGTGTTGGTGAGGTTGCTTGTAGTTGTGTTGTTTTGGTGCACCTAAAAAACTATAGTTCACAGAAATTGTTTTGGTTTGGTCACGTATTTGGTTCACCTGTATAGATACCTGCATACGGTGTTGGGACACCCGTGCACGTTATCGTGACAACAACCATCTTAAATGTTTGTTTCAAGTCAATAATACAGGGGCAAGAGCCCAAAATGTCAACTTAAAAAATCAGGTCAGCAAAGAAAGCTCCAATATTTCTGATCTAACAGGTTCCCTTTAAGAAGTCATGTGGCTATTTACTTCCACTTTTCTTATTATGGATGTGGCGGTATTTCTTAATAAATTAGTTGCAGCTATAGCGCCACAATGCTGTACATAAAAACTATCTGAATTTGTTGCACACATATGTATATACTAAATGCATACACTAAATGCATATACTAATAGCTAAATGTATTATTTAGCAATCAAAAGTGTGTTTGTGTCTGTGGAATGAGCTCCAAGACTGCTCACCAGTACACTCATCGAAAATTCTACTACTTGGCGGCTTTTAACTAAAAAAAACTTTTTTTTTTCAAAATTTTCTGTAATTTTTCCTAATTATAATAAAAAATAAAAACCCCAGTGGTGATTAAATACCACCGAAATAACGCCCTATCTGTCCCCAAAAAATGGTATAAAATTCATTTCAGTACAGCGTTGCATGACGGAATAAACGTCAGTCAAAGTATCGCAGCGCTGAACACTGAAAAATGGCCTGGCCAGGAAGGGGGTCTAAACACCTGGTCTTGAAGTGGTTAAAGTATAATCAAACACCATTTATGCTTTAATATGTGCTCAGATACATGTTATAGCTATTCAATTACTTTGCATAGTTGCATATCTTTTTTTTTTTTTTGGCATATTGCAACAAAAAGGATTACTGGAGTGAATTATACTGACCTTTTCAAGCAACTTATATAATATTAAGTTTCACAAACAAGTGAATAAAGGTGCTTGTTAGAGAGTCATACAACTACTTCTTGATTTGAAGTAATCCCCAATAAATATTAGAGTTGCTTCAAAAAAACACTGTCATTTAGTGGAGATTACTGCACATTATAATGGATATATCACTAACACAAGTGTTTCCCAAACCTGTCCTCAAGTGCTACCAGCAGTCCATGAATGCAAAATGCTAACAGCAGTACATGTATGTGGATATTCACTTAGGTCGCTAAATTGCATTGCTGAGAAGCTAATCACATCCATGCATATGTGAGGATATATATCATATGGCTGCCCCAATATAAATATAGAATTAGTTACAACTCAACACAAAAAAACCTTGTAAAACATTAACACACAGTTTGTGCAATTATAATAATTGATTTCATATATCTAGCCTAAACAGATGCCTAGCATTCACCTAAGGTTTTGCATTATCCCTTTCTCTACATAGGTATGTCAAATTTGAACAGTCAACTATTTAAATCAGTGAAGCATTTGCACAAACTGATACAGAAACTAGAACTACCCAACAGAATCCACAGGCCCCTAAACACTCAGCTTTGCAGGATCTCCTCGATTAAGCAAGTGAACCTGTGAGAGAATGGGGGTGATTTACTAACCTAAACACACACACACACACCAGGTGTGTGTGATTTTCACACAGCAAAACGTATTTATCAACCAAAAAGTCTCTAAAAGCATATTTCCACTAATGCCATATATGGAAAAATCATGCACATGATGCATATATAATGCTGCTTCACAGTTTAGACAAAAATGGTTAGCTCATGCATTTACATTCCTGGATTCATCAACGCAAGCAACATAACATAGAGCTAATTTACACACTACAAAGGTGTTTCGATTCCTCCCATAGATCATGCTGGGAGGGAACACACTACAGAGGTGTATACACGTTCGTAGTGTGTTTAAAAGGTTAGTAAATCAACCCCAATGAGTCATTCTGACCGAGCTATCTAGGACAGTGCAAGGATATTATAAGAGAGAAATGTACTGCACTGTTCTGCCGCTTGATTTTGTACTCTGCTGCCAGCTAAATATCAATACGGCACGTTATTTGTTAGAGGCCACTAAAGCTTCCTAAGTAACTAGTTTTTCGGGACACACTTCAAAAGCAGGCAAGATGTGGCATAAAAAGTCCCTTGTTTTCAGTACTCAGCTATGAATACAATGGAAAGCCTTCTTTACGTGATGATCTTTATCTAAAGCCCAAACTTTTTTTTTTTTTTTAAGTTGGGAATAGTTAAAACCCTATCAGGATTTTTTTTTTTGTTTGTTATTTTTTTTCTTGCTGCACAATATGTGTCCCACTGTGCCATTTTACTTGCTGCCCCAGAGACAAAACAGGATGTAAAAGGAAATCTCTCAAAAGTGATTACAATCCCCTTGAACCAGCTGTCACTGCAACAAGTGTCCTCACCTCTTGTGCTGTTAACAACTGTAACACTTTGCGATTTTTCCCATCCCTATTTGTGGTGGTGACAGTGGTCAGCAGTACAAATAAGAAAGGTGAATTTCCCCAGTGGGGACTCCGATAGCAATAAAAACCTGAAAGTGTTCCACACTTTATCCAAAGCTACAAAAAAAAAATGTTTAGGCTTTGGGTACAGGGTATACTCATGTATGACACTGGGGTACGGAGGAAACCTATTTCACTCCCTAAAGTCAGCAGAACAGCACTAGCACAACAGATATTTTAAAATTGAAAAAGCCATTGAAATATCCTAATATATTTTTAAACAGGGAAAGTTATCTGGGAATAATAAACATGGGCAGAAAAACTGCTGCTTTTAGAGGCTTTTTTTTAATGACCATGAATGTAGCTCTTTTTCAGCCAATGCGTCTATGTTCAGGGACATAAAAATAAAATGCCCCATACCTGCATTTATGCCTGAAAATTCTTTCTAATGGCTAATAAATTAATATCCTAGCCAGGTGTGCCCTTAGCATGATCACCACCTGAGGCGGGGGTTGCTTGTGGTGGACATTCAGGAGGACAGGGGAGTTGCAGGGTGTTGGAGCATGGGGTGCTTGCGTTTCACATTTGGGGAGGTTGGCGGGGGGGGGGGTAGATTATCTCACCGTCATCCGGCCCACCTCACTGACATAATTGGTTGCCTGGATCCGGGCGGAACACCAGCCAGAAGGTACTGCTCAGCTCCTGGCAACCAGTGACATCTGTGATTGCCAGGTGCAAAGCAGGACTCTGGCCAGAGCATCCCTGGTTGCTAAGAACTGGGCTGGAAAATGTGTATGGCCCTTACACATCTCCCTGCCCAGCAACCTGGCATGATCTGGCCAAAAAGGGGGTGGCAGGCACACTGCACACATTGTGCAGCAGAACAGCTGTGCCCCTCTGCCTGCTGGCCACCCCCTATGCAACCCAAAGCCTAATGCTGCCTCATTATAGGGATGGTCTTGATCCTAGCCAAGAGAATGAGTTTATGCACATACAACTCTAAGTCCTCATTCACAGTATCTGCACGCGTAGAAATGCGTGTTTTGTATAGCACGTTCTTACACATTTTACGCATGTAAAACGCACAAACGGTCATGCGTTTTTGTGAGCTGATCATGATACATTGATGTGAATGGACATATGCTTGTTTTACATGCGTAAAAATGTGCATAAACCACAGCAAACGTGCATTTTGAGCATTTCTATTGAAATCTATGGGGCAAAGAAGCGCAGAATCTGCCCCCCCCCCCCAAAAAAAACTGTACTTTAAGCAACTGGCGTTTTGCTACAAGCAATAAAATGATCAGATGATAGAAATTAATGTTTTTGGGGGGCGTTTTTTCAGAGCAGAAAAAGCGCTACAAAACGCTCAGTGTGAATGAGGGCTGAATGCCATTGTCAATGCTGTTGCTGGATTTTCCTGTCAGTTCAGGCATTGTATAAGCTAAAATGTCTAATTGGAAGCCACGGGGGAATTAGGCAAAAATAAGACCTGTCAAAAGTACAGTATATTCTCATAATGTCTGCTAGCTTTAGTTTTGTCCCAATATGCAATAGCTCCTCATTCTTTTTTCTAAACCCAATATTGTGAAGGTTCAACTAGTATACAGACCATGAGAAAAATAAAAGGGAGATATGAAATATGCCAAATCTGTATCCCACTAGTTCTTTGCAAACCATACTATATAGGGCTGCAACCAACTAATTGATTAATCGATAATGAGAATAGCTGTCAACTATTCTCATAATTGATTAGTTGGTTGGATACCCTAGCTCCCCCCATGCTGGGAGGAGGGCACAACAAGCAGTGGGCGAGTGCAATAGCCAGCCTGCTATTGGCTATTGCAATTTGAAATCGCCAATAGCAGGCTGGCTATTGCAACAGCCCACTACCTGCTGTATTTACATTCAGCTGCCATCTGTGGAATCTTACCACTGGCAGCTGTCATTCCCTGGCTGAAGCTATTCAGGCACCATGTGCTTACAATACAACTTTTAAAAAAATATATAAGTCAATTTCGGTTTTGACCTGACAAAATCTGCATTGCAATGCCATTCATTTCAATGGCATCCAAAACACACCTCCTACCAACAGTGTGATTGCCCGCACTGGAACGCGTGGTACCACAATGCCGTGCGTTCCAGTGCAGTGCCATTTCAAAAAATTGTGCATGCAGTTTTATTCTGAAGTAATGTTTGTACAACACCATTTGTGTATTTTATATTAAGCATGGTACTTAATGTTTTTTTATCTGATCGGAAAAATAATTAGCCAACTAATCGATTATGAAAATAATCATTAGTTGCAGCCCTAATACTATGTTCAACTGTGCATGAACTAAATATTAAAAAAAAAAAAAATCTTGTCTGCGTTTCCAGCAAAATGTATCCACTTCTGTACTTATTTAAAAATGGAATTTCTGAATGGTTGCTACAGTTTACTGCATACCATTGGTCTCTGAACTACAAGTAAGTACTAAAGAGGTCAATATATCTATCGAACACTTCCAGATCTATCTACTATCTGTACAGAATACATCTGCTGTATCCAGTATATTAAGTAGGCAAGTGCTACAGATCTGGAAGTGTGCCACCGCTATATGGTCCTCTATATATCACGCTGTTTGGTTATTATTTTTTTAATTTGTATATTCATTTTGTTTTTGCACAGTTGAACATAGTATGGTTTGCAAGAAACATACGTTTATAGGTCTCCATTGAGCATTATTCACGACTCCCTTTATTTTTCTCATGATCTTTATACTTGTTTAACCCTCAAAGTAGAAGAAGGCATATTTGGACAGAAACTATAGCTGGCAGATGAAAAATGAAAAAGAAGACCAATGACACAACCAATGCATCCAATGCACAGCTGCAATCAGTTCAGCTATCAAATGTTCTCTTATCAGGGATGCCCACCAAGGACATGTATGGCTGGTCCTTTACATAGGAAGTGATGCTTAAAACTGCACTCCATGCAGAAAACTTTGATTTAAATATACTCCTCAGCAGCCACAGAGCCATTGTGTACCCAATGCCATAGCATACCAAATATTTAAATCTTCTAAAAGCAGTAACAATATCATCAGTGTGCTGTGCAGAGTGCAGAGTGCAGAGCTGTGGGAGGGACCTAGCAGGTCGCAAAACCCTACAGACTGCCTGCAGAAAACTACAGGAGGGGGGCGGATACATAACCAGTCACGCTGCACAAGGAGACACCAGCAGTGACCGATTCTTTATTTCAAGAAGCTCCTAAACAAAGTTTCACACTTGAATAATGCACAGATCTGGAAGAAATACACAAAGCACACCCAGATTCAAGTAAGAATATATATGCCTTTGTAGTTAGAAGACATTTTCTAGTCCCAAAGTTCAGTTTTAATAATATTAAAGTTGTTTGCCTCTGTCTCAAGCTTGTCAGCAATAAACCTTTCTCAAAGTAGTCATGCAGTAACAAAAAATTAAAATGATGTGGTAAAAAAGCAACGAGAAAAGAGAAAAAAGATACAATAGTACAGCGATCATATGAAAAATACAATATGAAGGGAGGCATCATATTTCATCAGATTTCATATTTGAGGACTTGAGTCCCCAGAATGGTAATTTGATGGTAAAACATAACATTACCTAAAAGGCTGTTAAGTGTGAGAGCATTTGTGGGCTGCCTTGTACGCTTGTGGTTTGTTCAGCCTTAATCAGCCCTGCATTAGTAAAATAGAAAAAAAAAAAAAAAAACTGACTGCACAAAAGTACACATATTCCAGAGTGTAAAAGAGAAAGATTTCATCATTTCAGAAATATGTTTTGTTTTTTTTGTAAATCTGTATATCTTCATATTACACTAAACTCTGGAAGTAATGTTTTGTATTTGAGGTGTACATAATAGTGTTGGTATGAAGGTTTGTGGTCATGCAGCATTAGAATGGAAGTCTAGGGATAAATAGAATTTAAATCCAGACTAGCTTGGCACTTAATATTTGACAAATATTGTAAATTATTATAAATAATATTGAAATGAGGCATGGTGGGTGCTAAACACAATGGGGTCAATTCAGTAAAGCATTTGCAACACTTTATTGGCCTTATGGCCATATTAGAAGGTCCTGTGCCAAATTCATAAATGCTGGGCAACAGTTTTCTTTCCATTTACATATAAAATAAACCCCCAAAAATATTTTTTTAAAGTCCCCCCGCCCCCATGTACACGCATACAAACACAAACTGGCGTTGGGTGCGCCTACATGCAAAAACAGCAATTGAGCCAAACACATTACATATCGCCGCAAACGTCGGAATGAGAGCAATAATTCTAAGGCCATTGATCACATTTAACCCTAAATTGATGAGCGGTAAAAGCTTTTAAAGTGTCGCCTATGGGCACTTTTTAAGTATTGTAGTTTTTTGCCATTTCAAAGGCGCACGCAATTTTAAGGCTTGAAATGTTTATTATCCATTTACCGGACACACCCCCCATATTTTACCAACAAATTAGTGTAATATATTCTGTCTCTGTGCACTAAAATTCATTTTAGTGTATTTTATCCTAAAAACATTGTTTTAATACACATTTGCGTGAATATTGTGCAACATAAAAAATAGCAACTAACATTTTTGTATTCTACAGGGCCTCTGCTTTCAGAAAATATATAATTGTTTGGGGTTTTAAGCTCTTTGCTAACCAAAAATGCTGTTTGTTTTTTTTAATGACAAAAAAATACTCTGCAAATCTCTACTGCCAGTCAAAAAAAAAAATCTTCTAGCTCCCTGCCAGCAAGTTTTCTTCTGTACACTTTAGGCTCCATTCACAGAGAAACAGTTGTCCGCGTGTATTCGGCTGGACAAAATACCACTCTAGACATTCTAAAAAATGCACCTTATTGTGCACTGTTCAGACTTCTGCGGCGAATTAAACCGTGTGTCCTGCAAAATAGTACATATATAGTCCATATACCCACTGCACTCAGATGCCGCTATTCCAATGTGATAAGATGGGTGCCGAGGTTGTCGGCGGATGGCAACTGCCTCGTCATATGAACAAAAGGATTGACACCAGCACTCCAATAGCTAATTAAGTACGTATCTTTTTATTAACATACATGCTGCATAGCAAATACACTTAATGTAACTTTTCGGGGTTGCAAAGGATCCCCTTCATCAGGCAGAAACAAAATAGTACAAATGCGATATTAGGCGGGATTCCACACATTCGCAGCTATAGTAATAGCCACAAACGAGCGGAATCCGTGCAGTTGTAAAGATTTTATTGTTTGCGTGCCGTGTGGTCTTCCACGCGGAAAACCACGCAGGAAGCGCAAACGCTATATGTGAATGGAACCTTGCTGTGCATGCGCAGCTCAATGCACAGGCTTGGCAGGATTCGAGCCGAGATGATGTAAATCCCATGCACGGGAGTTATGTCATCAGGGCCTGGCCAATCAAGCGGCTGAAGCTTCAGAACCCAGAAGAAGACCAGGACGAAGAAGGGCAGCGTTGGTGTGAGAGGAGAGCTCTCACACCAACGCTGGAGGGGATCACTTTGACAGGTAAGTGTGCCATAGTGTGCCGATATGCTGATTCAACACTTCAATACTTACAATTTATTGATGCTATGCAGCTTTTTAGATTCAGAGTGACACTCTTGTTTACCAATGTGGGCGACTGCATCAAGCGGATCAAGCTGTACAGCACACAAGGTGAAAAGGGGATTGTATTGATTTAACCACAGGAAAGCAATGATTGCCTGGTCAGACAATGATCTCTCCTCAATGATCTTAGGCTGGCCACAGAGGGGCAGACATCTCAATGAGAACAAAAGGTGGGGAAGCATTTGCTCACCATTGAACTCGCTGCTGCACTATTGTTTGCAATTGAGATAACAGATATGAGACATACATATGGTTAAATGCAGCCTAATCACAATAAGGTAGGCCCTTAACCAGTGGTGACTCTAGGAACAATATATAGGGGGGGGACATAAGATACCACAGTCAAAAAAATAAAATTACAAAATATGAGAGCAATGCAGTATGCAAGGCTATCTTTTTATTGCACTAACCTAATACTTTTAAAAAAAAAAACACTTTCAAGAGTTTTCCTTTCTTACTCAGGTATTGCTTTAGATCTGAGAAAGAGAGGCAAACTCTCAAGCTTTTCTTTATAGTTTAAAGCAATTTCAGCAAACAAATCTGAAAAACATTTACATTGGCTTGTATGAAGGAACAAAAGAAGAGCAACTTGATACATGATCAAAGCAATACCTCCTAAATCATTCAATAATATCCTATTCAATATTCAAAAACTGTACTTCACGTTTTTTTTAGAGCTGTACAAACTGATGTCAAATTAAAAAATACAAATGCCTGTGTACACTAGTCCAGTGGTGGACAAATTAATATGGAACTCAGGAGCCAGCTTCATTGACATCACTAGAAAAAAACCTCAGAAATTAGGCACCAGCTGTCATTTTTAGGCTAGGTTGAGATATGAGCGAACCCGGGACGCACATCCCGGGACCGCGCGAACATGCACAATTGCACACAGCCCGATTTAGATGGGGTTACATCTGCGCGGCAAACGCTAAACATACAAGTACCTTTTTCTTTACGAAACACACCGTGGCTTCTTTAGCTGTGATTGTGTTTAATTGCACAGGCGGTATCGTGGGGGGAACTGCACAATCTGGCCGCCGTGACTGGGGTGCCATTAGAAAATAATGGCACCGCCAGCACGATCGGCAGTGGTGGGCGATTTCCTGACCGCGTGGCCATGTGCATGATTGCTGCACGGTCACTGATCGCCCAGGTTTAAACCTAGCCTTAAGGAGCATCGGCAGCCTGGCTCCAGGGATTTGTCCAGCCCTGGATTAGTCCTTAGGCCCCATTCACACTAGGATGCGATTAGGTGTTTTATATGAGTTTTAAAAGTTTTTTTAAGCGTTTGTATATGCAACTGATTTTCAGTGGATCCATTCACACCTTGTGTTTAGATGCTTTTAGATGATGTCAGTTTAGCTGCATTTAGAAAAAAAATAGAGGTCAGGTGTGTCCAGGAAACAAGTTTAGCTTCTAAATGCACTGAAATGCATGTAAACGTAAGACATGTTTATTTGCTGAAATCTCATTGGCTAATTCAAAGGACAAAGCACAGGAGCATCTAAAGGCATATGCGTGAATGTTCATCATGTTAAGCATCTAGAAGCATAAACAAAGCCAAAGCATCTAGCCTGTTAGACTTTACAGACAGATTTCTGCATAAAAACACAAGTGGCCAGTGTGAATGAGACCTCTCATGTTGAACTGGAGACAAGTGTCAATCTGTAGCAAACATTCTATAAAAGATGTAAAAAAATAGGGTTTAAAACAAGGGATCTTCCACAAACATATTTTAGAAACTGTTTCAACAAATGTTATTCTACCAGAATGTCAACAAACATAATGTATAAACGGTTCCAATATATTTCTGTAAACAGTTCAGCTAGAACTACATCAAACATATTTTAGAAACTGTTTCAATGTATTTCTGTAAATAGTTCTAACGGTCAAATTATGCAAAATAGGGAATGTGGGAGGGAATGTGGGAGTGTCCGGACATCTTACAGTTTATTTTCTCAATCATTGTGACAACTTACAATAATAAATATGAAGGGAAAGAAAACAACAACAATACCATGTTATGTCAGATACCGTGTTTGACAAACTTCTACCATATGGGCTCCTCATTCATATGGGAGTGACAGGAGTTGTGTAAAGCTGCCTCTACAAATCAATGACAGGATGTTGCTGTACTCTGGCAAACATGTATACAGGTATGAATGTATGCCCCTGAAAGCAGACTGCACCCAGAGACATACATCCCTACCTCTACACATGTATACACTCAGGTCAGCATTTATCAGCGTACAGGTATGAATAGATGCCCCTGAAAGCAGACTGCCCCCAGAGACATACATCCCTACCTGTACACATGTACAGTATACACGTACAGGTATGAATGTATGCCCCTGAAAGCAGACTGCACAGAGAGACATACATCCCTGCCTGTACACATGTACAGTATACACGTACAGGTATGAATGTATGCCCCTGAAAGCGGACTGTACAGAGAGATCAGCGTTTACCAGCGTACAGGTACGAATGTATGCCCCTGAAAGCAGACTGCACCCAGAGACATACATCCCTACCTGTACACATCTATACACTCAGATCAGCGTTTACCAACATACAGGTATGAATGGACGCCCCTGAAAGCAGACTGCACCCAGAGACATACATCCCTACCTGTACACATGTATAGTATACACTCAGATCAGCGTTTGCCAGCATACAGGTATGAATGGACGCCCCTGAAAGCAGATTGCACCCAGAGACATACATCCCTACGTGTGCACATGTATACACTCAGATCAGCGTTTACCAGCGTACAGGTATGAATGGACGCCCCTGAAAGCAGACTGCCCCCAGAGACATACATCCCTACCTGTACACATGTACAGTATACACGTACAGGTATGAATGTATGCCCCTGAAAGCAGACTGCACAGAGAGACATACATCCCTGCCTGTACACATGTACAGTATACACGTACAGGTACGAATGTATGCCCCTGAAAGCAGACTGCACCCAGAGACATACATCCCTGCCTGTACACATGTATACACTCAGATCAATAAAACAGAATATAAAATCTGTAGATTTGCTTAAATAATTCAGATTCCCTAAAGTGCAACCAGCTGCACTGAATATGTACTAGAGATGTGTTTGTTTTCAGTTGTATATACACACACATTGCTTCAGAGATGTTATTGGGTGAAGTTAGGTGAGGTGAAATAAACCTGGACCTGATTAACAGAAGTGGAAAGCTGAATGCATTTCAAACATCCGATCACATTCAGGGCAATTTCAGGTTCTTCTTCCTGACTGAACTATAATATAAGGTCATGTCACCTGTCTTTCAGTTAGAGTAAATCAGGTCCATTCAGAATTAATTCTGCTGAACACAGTCATGCAACTTAAAGTGTTTTCCTGAGAAAAAATCTCCTCAAGTGGATGTCATACATTGTGAGAACCTTAACAAACTTTTTGTACCTTTTCCTGTCCTGAAGAAATCCATCCTTGCCTCAATAAATGCTTTGTCAGAATGATTTCTGATGGGGAATCAGCCTTCATTATGACCAGCTGATCATGAGTAGAAACTGCCAGAAAAGCTGCAGGGTCTGCATCCCTTCAGGTGAGAATGAGCCGAAGGGCCCGCTCCTACCTTAGAGTGCGTACGCATGTGTTTATTTGTGTATTGAGACTGTCCATTCATTTTGAATGCGCTCTCAATGCACCTCAATGCATGGGGAAAAAAAGGTGAACTATTTTTGACCCAGCACACCACACACCACAACACACAAAGCATTCACATGTGCACAGGTGTATTTTAGGACCCATTCACAACGAAACAATTTCAAACACATTAACACATGTACACGGGTTAGTGATTGTGTTAAATTGTACTAGTTCACATCCCTGCAATGCATTAATGTGTGTTTTTATTTTTTGATGTGTAAAAGAGCTTATTAATAATAATAATGGCAGAACATTAAAACACATGCTGGTTGATAATGCATGTAAAAATGCATGAAAAGGAAGGGTTGAATCCAGCTGTAGTGTATACTCAGGGATCTCAAGTCTCCCTGATGTTCAGGGAGTCTCCCTCTTTTGGACAGCAGCTCCCTGATGTCCGCGAGAGAGGCATTTTCTCCCTGAAAGGTTTACTCTGAGTAAACCTTTCCGGTAAGATATCAGTGGGTATGGTTTCAGAGTGAGGCTTGCCTCCTGGAGGAAGGTCATGTGATCTCTAGAGTAGCCTCAGAACGAGGCTTGCCCCCATGGAGGAAGGTCATGTGATCTCTAGAGTAGCCTCAGAACGAGGCTTGACTCTCAGAAGGAAGAAGCTACTTGCTGCACAGAGAGGGCGGACATAGACTGCTATTGAGAGCAGGTACCGGCACTGCTACAGGGTTGAGAGAGTGCTGTTAACCCTTTGTGGATAATATAGAATTAATGATATGTCCTGGTTGTCTAGTTATAGAGAACATTTATTTCATTTGCTGCCCATAGCAACTAGTCAACTGTGTATCAGGGACATTACTCCTCAGTGTTTTTTTAAAAAGGTCTTGGGCTGTCTAATAAATGGTGACCTTTACACTGACAGATACTTGAATATCAATTCACAAATCTGATGTATATATAAATAAATATATAATATTGTATTATTGGTATATGGATTTTATTTTACTCTGTGTGTTTGTGTGTGTATATATATATATAATCATTATTATTTATTTTATATTCTGACGACGGCCGCTGTAAAAAAACAAACCAAAAAACAGAAAGGGCACCTCCCTGAAATGAGACGGGAACCTCCCTGAAATAAGGTTTTGCAGGTTGGGATGTCTGTATACT
This sequence comes from Nanorana parkeri, assembly GCF_000935625.1. Classification (NCBI taxonomy): domain Eukaryota; kingdom Metazoa; phylum Chordata; class Amphibia; order Anura; family Dicroglossidae; genus Nanorana; species Nanorana parkeri. Next base: position 307,133 of record NW_017307309.1, read on the forward strand.
GTATGTGTGTTGGTGTGCCATTCAGAAAAAAAACACATCTGTGTGTATGGCTGGGTTGACACCTGGGCGTTTTTGAGCGCGGATGAAGCGCTGAAAAATGCTCAAGCAGTGAAATCCTATTAACTCCTATGGGCATGGTTCCCACAAGCTGTCGTCTTCCGGGTTCCGTCCCTTGCAAACGTCCGCATCGCAGGGGGGCAGAACTGGCGGGAAGTTTAAAAGTTTATTTTTTAAAACGAAAAAAGATAGAGAATAAAAGGGGGGGAAAATCATACCGCCAGGGAGGTTAAAAAACGGGCGTCGAACACGCGTTTCATTGAACAAAAAAACCGTGCTTAAAAAACTAGCATAAAACGCGCCTATTAGGAACGCCCAGGTGTGAACCCAGCCTTACTGTGTGTTGTGTGTTTTACCGCGTCTTACTGCAACATAAAAGTGTGAATCCACCAATAGCGAGTATACGATGAAACTTCTGTTGTAGAACACACTTGAGGTTATACTTTTAGCTCTGTGCAGACGTCTGGGAAGAGCGGGAAGTCAAAGACACAAGCAGCAAATCAGATTTCTCTGGGAGTTTTCTACACAGGCAGTGTATGTACTACACAGGCTGCCATATAACAAGAAAGGGTCAGTTGATTTTTTTTTTTAATAGCGGTATATCTGTACAAATCCAAAGGCTCTTGCAGGGGAAAAGTCAAAGCATCAGTATTTTTTATTGTCAACGTTTCGGCAGAGCTCAGTCCATCTTTATCCAGACACTTTGTATTGACAATATTATGCTGATGCTTTGACTTTTATCAAATATATATATTTGCAAAATTTGTAAGCAAAATGTTACCTCAGGTTGTGTATTCTGCGACAAACAATCAGGCTGTTTCTATTCATAATTTTCCATGACAGCATAACACAAATGACACAGGTTCAAAGTTGCTCTAATAATATTAACTACATATTGTAAAGTAAAAGTGCAAATATATTTATATAAGACAGAAGGATATATCACACAGACAACACCTTCACATAATACGAAACACTTACCTCAGCCAAAGGCACTTGCATTCACAGCTACCTTACACATACGTTCGCCCACACACGCAGATACACACATACATGGATGCACACTCACATTTTTACTTTTGGATTGGGTAAGGGAAGGGTTAAGACCCCTATCAAGGTTTTTTTTTCTGCTGTATGTCCGCTATTGGGGAGATATCCCTTCACTTTCTGTCCCAAGGACACAACATGAAGAAGAAAGACCAAATATCTCTCAAGTGAGGGGATTTCCCATTGGAAATTGAATATTTTCCCCCGCCTTCTCTTCCTCTCAAAGTCCAAAATGTTTGGATTTCCCTCCACCTTCTGTACCAGAGACAAAGGTCACCAGTACAAATACAGGGGTGAATCTCCCCTCATAGGACACAGACAACAATAAAAATGACAGTGGGTTTTAACACCGCTTCACCCTACCCTGCCCAAAACTGGCTTTCAATGCACTTTAACACACACAACTGAGAAAAAAGTGCTAAAGGGAGTTAGTATTGTTTAAGTCAAATTAAAAATGTACCCTGGAAAAAGGTGGGAAAATGTTCTTTGACCCAGAGAGTGCAGAGAATGCAAAGCTGCCTGCATTGTTGTCCATAGCAACCAATCAGCTACTGACTTCCACTGCTCAGAGCCAAGGCCCAGCATTCATACACAATTCCACATTATCAATATGGTAGCAACTTTATAGCCATTACATTATGTTACCACTATATATAAAATACAGTCAATTACAAAAAAACTATTCTGTATGCACAAAGAAAAGGAAAACAAGTTTAGATAAGTTTATATGATTCACCTCCTGTCTCTTGCATCCACCCCCCTTCTGAGGAAGTCACATGACGAAACGCGTTGAGGAGGGTAGATGCTAAGTTTAGCCAGACACGAAGCTTCACGTTTGTCTCTGTGCTGTTTTTAGCTGGTCGATATTTTTTTGTCTTGTAAGCCAATTTTTGGAATAAAAGTTTATGGCTTTATATATTGCGCAATGAAGGTTCTTTCTTTCTCTTTTATTTATCTCTGAAAAACCCTGCGGGACAAACGGCAAAGTATATTTTTTTTTTTACTCCAAAAAAACCGGACTCCTCATCTGGGAGATATAGCCAAACGGCTTAGAGGAGAAAATCAACTGCTTCAGCTGCTGAGACCCGCGGGGAATACGTCTGTGCTAAAACCTAATCCCGGCACCACTCACTAAAAGTTTTCTACCAACTTCACTCTGGTGAGTACCCACCCGAGAGGGACAGTTCGGAACAATTCGAAGCACATTGCTGTTTTTGCACATTTGTACATTTGCACACGGAACCTACCGTTCACCTGTTACCCGAGAGGGACAGTTTGGATCAATCTCAAGTACACTGCTACTTTTGCACATTTTTATATTTGCACATGGAAACCACCTTTCACTTGGATTTTTTAAGCATTGGACACTGATTTTGACGTTTTAAACATTGTTCGTTTATTTATTCCATCGGAATGAATTTTAGTGGTTCTAATTGTTTTTTGTATTTTGGTTAGACTGGTTTTATTTATACTTGTTTATGAAGCTAGTCCTGTTTTATACTTATATATTAGCTTCCATACTGAGCTCGCCTGAATCAATTATAGCTTATTCTTTTGCTCATACAGCTACCTTTAGCGCTTTGTTTCTTTTGATCAAGTTTAGATAAGTGTTTGGCCTTTGGTGTTATTTGTATTGTGGCTTTACATTTTTTCAGTGAATTCTCCCTGAATTCAAGCAATACAAAATCATTAACTTTGAGGACCCAATCACACCATAGCGTTGCTTTTATTGCCCAATACTATGCGATTTAAGCACGCTATTGCACAGCGCACCTAGCATGCATTACTGTGCGCTAGGTGCGTTGCATTACCATTCGTTTGAATGGCACCCCAATGTACCTCCTGTGCGTTGGGTTGTAATGAAAAAAGTAGTGCATGCACCACATTGCATGGTATTACGTTACCCCATGTTGCGATGAGCTGCAATGCGCAGCAGCCAGTAGGTGCTTTGGGGTGTCATTCAAAAGAATGGCAATGCATTGCACCTAGCGCATGGTAACACATGTTAGGTGCATCTGTAAAAAAATAAGTCAAGGCAACTGTATTTTTCTTGAAGACGTTTTGCTGGAATTCCGAATTGAGAAAGCTGGTTAGATCTCCGGTGAAAAGTCTTGACCTGGATGAATGAGAACCTTCACAGACACATATTAGGTGCGATCTGTAATAGTGTACGTTAGTCATACAGTATCATGTGATTTAATGCAAAGCTATGGTGTGAATCCAGCCTTAGGCTATGTTCACACCCTGGCCGGACAAGATCTGGAGCACATCTGCAAACGCAGCGCAGTGTGTTTTTATACACATTTTTGATGTGTTAACCTCTTGAAGTCCGCGGTGTTAAACCCCCTTCCTGTGCAGGCCATTTTTCAGTATTCAGCGCTGCGGTATTTTGACTGACATTTATTCCGTCATGCAACGCTGTACTGAAATTAATTTTATAACATTTTTTGGGGACAGATAGAGCTTTCTTTTGGTGGTATTTAATCACCACTGGGGTTTTGATTTTTTTATATATTAAGGAAAAATGTAAAAAAAAACAGTTTCCCCTAAATTAAATAATAAAACATTTATTATTACACAATTTTTTGCTAAAATATAAGAGATGGGGGTCACATCGGGTAAATAGACACCAAACATGTCAAGCCTTAAAATTGCGCGCGTGCGAAACCTCAAAAAACTACAATACCCAAAATTGGCCATAAGCGACGCTTCAAAAGCTTTTACCGCTCATCAGTTTAGTGTTATCAATGATTGATGGCCCTAAAATTATTGCTCTCACTCCGACTACACATGTAACATGTGTAGCGCAATTGTCAGTTCGCACACTGGCGTATCGAACGCGTATTTACGTTTTATATGTGCGTAAACGTGGGGGATGACTGACAGGTGAATGCGGAAGTGTTAAATGTATTACACATTACTTCAGCATTTACAGTACGGAGGGAGGTCAGCAAGGTGGAAGATGCTGATCTCCCTCACATATTACCTCCTGACGCCCTCCCGAGCCAGTCCTGGGCCGCAGATGGGCTAGCGGATCCCGGGATTGAATGTGAGGGGTCAGGAGGGGGTGGCACTCATGGCGGCGGCGGTACACGAGGAGGGGTGCGCGCAGCCAGCCAGCACATGCATACGATCAGCAGGCTATAGAGCCGCCGATTGTATGTATGTCAAACAGTCAGTAACGGCTTTAAAGAACGGGTGGGTTTTTCCGCTCGCGCGCGGGAGCAGAAAAAAAAGACGTCTGATGACAGCAACCCGCCAATGTGAGCCCGCCGTCCGTCCGTTTTTTCACGGGCGGACGGCAAGAGGTTAACGTGTTACTGTGCATATTTTTTCCCCCGCTTAAAATGAGCTTTCAGGCGTATTCCAGTGCGTTCCAGTGCATTTTCATTAGTTGTAGATGCGTTTACAAGTGTTCCAGACCAGAGAAAATTAAAAAAGCAGTATTTTTTTTTTTTTTTACTGAACCGGAACGGACTGCATTGGTGTGAACAGAGCCCAGAAATACCATAGGGATACATTGGGATGTGTTTCTGGCCCAGGAACACACTGGGTTGGTCTGGACATGGTGTGAACAAGCCCTTAAAGCCTATCTTGGGGGGAGATGGGGGGGTCACTCCCCTTGGAGTGCCCTTGCAATGAAAGGGTTAACTGCTAGTTTACGTCTACGGTACCTTGGTAAAACAGTTTTATTTACCCAGCAGTTAGCGCTCTCCTCGTCCTCCCTAAATCTTTTTTCAATAATTAAGCCACATCAAATAAATATACATTGCCTAGCAAAGTATTTCTTTATATTTTTCCCAGCACTTACAGTCATCGTGCTCTGCCTCCCTGAACTTCCTGTTCAGTACAAGATTACAAGGGACAGGGCAGTCTCCAACAGCCATCCATCTACTAGCTTGGAGAAGGGAGAAGCAGGGTGGTGCCTTGCCTTGCTGTGCCTGTGTAACACAAACAGCTTACTAGTACATAGTTACATAGTTACATAGTATTTGAGGTTGAATAAAGAATTTACACACACAAAGGACCCTGCAAGGGAAAGGAACCACACTAAAACAGGATATCAGGACCAGAGCTCAGGGGACCATCTGATGCTGCATAAAACTAAAACATAAACATCATGGAGCAGCATCCATTATAGGTGATTTAATCAGCATTTGAAATAGCTTTAAAAATGTTTGACTTTAATATCACTTTAACCTTTCCCAAGTCCACTACTAAGAATGTGTTGTTTTTTTTTGCTGTTTGTGTCTCAGTTGACATTTCCACTTTATAAGAAAATAAAGTGATAATAGAAATCCAACAAAGGAAACAAAATAGAGACTGGCTATACGGCGTCTTGTCTAAGCAGCATTGTGATGGCTTCTCTTTAAATATAAATGATTAGAACATACAAATATCTATCCACAAATAACATTGCACACACACATACAAACACAGATCCTGGTAACTGAAGACATTTTAATATCAATGTCGGAAGACAGAAGCGAGTTGTCAGTTCTAATACCGCAAATCTTTTAAGGCAGACCTTGTAATTAACACTTGATTATACCTTACAGCCAGTGTTCTAGCAATTTTGCCATAATTGCTGTAAACATTGATATAAAAGAGATACAAACCTACTTTGTGGATATGTTATCATTTGTTCAAAAGCAACTACTTCAGAGAGTAATATGACATCTTTCTGTTTGGAAACCCAGATGTTATTGTACACTGCACAACATGGATGTAAGAGGAGCCATACAGTTCAGAATTTGTAATAAGGATCCTAATTAAGATGATGTGACCCTCCTACAAGGGAAATCCTTTGAAGCCCCTGTCACTATGCATGCAGAGATTGAAGCCCCCATAGGATGGCAGAGAGATAAATATTTGCAGGGGGGAAATGGCAGCAGAAGGTGGGGTCAGCAGGGAGCGGGCTGACATCTCCAGGAGATCTGTACACACCAAGCATAGCAAGTCCAGCCATTTTCCACAAGTAACTTTTACACGAACGCGGGTGTAAACTCGAACAATGGCAACCACTTTAACAGTGTAAATAAAGAGAGGTCAACAAGGGAGAACAGTCCATAGGAGGATAAAATGGTAGTGGCACACATCATGGATTGGTTCCTATTTGGTATGACTAAAATGTTTAAGGGGCGTGGTTTAGCAGGCGCCATTAAAAAAAAAGAGATGTTAATAAGACATGGGAAGTTGTACAGAGCACATTAATTAAAAGCAGATTGCAAAAGGCACTTCCAGCAGCAAGTGTTACCATACAATTTAATACACCAAGAAACCTACTATGTAATATAAATTGGGATGAAATTTTAAATAGGAACACTAAGGGCGATTGGGAAAGTTTCAAGGAAATCTTAAATAACCAAATTGGCCAGTGCATTCCATTTACCAATACATTCAAAAAAGCAAACGTTAGACCAGGGTGGTTAACTAGCAAGGTAAAACTATACATAAGGGAAAAGGATACGGCCTATATAAGTCAGAGGGGTCAGCATCAGTGTTCAAAAACTACAAGGAATGCAACAAAAGATGTAAAAAAGCAAGCAGGGCAGCAACAATAGAATACAAAGAACACATAGCAACAGAAAGCAAAATTCTTTAAATATATAAATAGCAAGAGGATAAGGACGGACCATGTAGGCCCCATGATGGATGAAGAGGGGAGGTTAGCTACCAGTGAGAGGGAGAAAGAAAATATGTTAAAGGAGAACTATGAGATGAGTGATTTCCACTCACCTCGTAGTTCTAGCCGACCTGTGACAATGAGACTGTCACAGGTCAGCTCAGTAGATCGGGAGGTGAGCGAACACATACCAGGTTCGCTCACCTCTCGATCCTGTCACGGCTCTCTGCCGTGACAGGGGGAGGGGCTGGATTCCCCTCTCCCCGCTCCGATCTGCCAGCGCTGACTGGCGGAACGGACGGGGGAGGGGGCGGGTACAGCTGGCTCTGCCTCTAGATAGGCAGAGCCAGCTGTCACTCACGCATCTGGGCGGATCCCGTCATCTACGTCGGGATCCGCTCCGGCTGTGGCGTCTCAGTATACCGCGAGATGTAGCTCGCGGTATACTGAGCTTAGGGTAACGGGAGGACGCTAGTTTGTGTCCTCCCGTTACCCTAAGGAGAACTATGGGGAAAAACACTGACCCCATAGTTCTCCTTTAAACAAATTATTTTCTTCTGTCGGACGTGGGCAGCAATAAAGGCATCAGCTGCTGAAATAATAACAAAAGTTCTAACGTATCTCACTGGCTGTCCAAAAAGGTGAAACGAAGTACAGCGGGTAACTAAAGGCCAGTCAGTTTAACATCAATAGTGTGGAAAATATCCAAAGGCATATTTTGCACTACATGCAGGAATTTGCGACTAAAACTGGTATCATAAGTAGAAACCACCATGGCTTCATGATGGACCGCTCTTGTCAGACCAATCTATTAACATTTTATGAGGAAGTCAGTAAAAATTTAGAAAGAAGAATACCAGTAGATGTGGTATATCTGGACTTTGCTAAAGCATTCGATACAGTACCCATATTGGTTTGGATGAACTTGTATGTACATGGATGGAAAACTGGCTGCAAGAACGGATTCAAAGGGTAGTAATAATTGGTCAAAAGTTGTGCCCCAAGGTTCGGTCCTGGGATCGATCCTGTTTATCTTATTCATCCACGACATAGAGATTGGAATAAATAGTTTGATTTCAGTATTTGCGGACGATACTCAACTGTTAAGGGGGATAAATTCTGAACAGGAGATATTTGCACTTCATCAAGAACTAGATAAAATTGGGGCATGGGCTAAAAGATGGCAAATGCGATTTAGTATTGAAAAATTTAAGGTTATGCACATGAGAACTAAGAACTTGTGCGCAAACTGCTACTTGGGGGGTGCTACATTAGGAAAGTTGGAAATGGAAAAAGCCCTGGGGGTGCATATAGATCACAAATTTGGCAATAGTGTGCAATGCCAAACAGCGGCCAGCAAATCAAAAAGGATACTGTCCTACATTAAATGAGGGGTTAAGTACTGCTGTATTTTTAAAAAGAGTTACAGAGCAATAGGGGACAATTTACAAGTAAGGCCCCTTTCACGCAAGCACTTTTGCTTCCCATCAGCAGGGGATCCATTCATGGATTTTGGACTGATCAGAGCAGTCCAGAACAGATGTCACCATTGTGACATCTGTGTCCATCCATTTTTTTCTAAAAAACTAAAATTAAAGGACCCATGTTAGGTCTATAGGGAGTTGGATATAAAGGGACGTGTGTCTGTTTATATCAGATTACCCCTGATCTGTGATGATCAGGTCTACCAAAACGGAACTCTGTCCATTTGGCTTTCTGGATCTGGCCAGATTTGGGTTTAATTGGATGTAAACGGAAGCACATCCGTTTACATCTGGCTGCCCAAAGACTAACATTGGGCTTCCGATCAGATCCGCCTGAAAAACTTAAGGAGGACCTGATCAGAATACCCATATGAAAGGGCTCCAAAGTATTGTTAGCAGATTACTTTGCAGCATAAATGTAACCAACTCAATGTGATGTACTGTGTATGTTTAGAATCTTCTAAATCTGACATTCTTGTATTGGTTTTGCTTATTTCGATTCAACTGCACAGACACACTCATTGATATTTTATTATATACATAATTATTGTCTACCCTTCTGACCAGATGAGGTTATCATGTGTCGTTGGGGACTTGTAACTATACATAATGTATGTTATACATTCTCAATAAATACTATTTAATTATTTTATGGTTTATGATGGCAAAGTATGGGATACATGTTTTATTTAATGAAATACCTAATGTTGCCTCGCTATGTTTCACAAGCTGCCATGGCAGATATGGCTCTATTTAGTATATTTTATGCAATAACTTGCCTTTTAAAGTTGGGCAACTCCAGGCAGATATAAAAGATGGAATTTAATGCAGCTCTGTAATGAACAACACATTTGTTAAATGTAAGCACTGTCAGTAGCAGAATTTGACTTGGTATCAGCGTCTTGCAGTTACAGTACAGCAGGGCTCAGAGAGGGAGAGGGAGAAGCAACACAAGGAGCCAATCAGGCATGTTTAGGTGCAGGGGGCATGATGATAGGAGCGGAGAGAAAAGTGACAGAGAGATGAGCTCATCAGTCAGCTGCTTCTCTTTCCACTGTCAAGTCTACAATTGGGGATAAGGAGGAGACCTGTAAGTAAAACTGCTGCAGTTAAAGTGCTCCTGAAAAGTAGCAGAGCGCTTCCTGATACCTAGGTACTCTTTTGCCTACAGCCGCGTAGCTATATATTTGCAGTGTAAGATTTAAAGGTTAAAATTAAATAAATGTAAAAAAAAAAAAAAGAATATAGCAGATATAATTGCTACACAAGACATTTTGGAATTAAATGTTTTAAAAAATATCCTTTCCAGTTTAAACTGCAGCTGCTGTAATTTGCTACAACTGTCACAAAAATGCAATGCAATACGGTGGCTTGGAAATGTCATTTCCTGTTTCTGTGATTGGCTGACTGAATGGTGATTGAGGCCTAAGGGTTAATTACCTCTAAAGGGATGCCAATATTGCACCTTTCCTCATTACGACACAGAAAGTCCACCAGCTGATTATAATGACCCTTGACCCTCCCATTCAGGAATCAGTCTAGAAAGGACATGCAGCAACACACAACTATTTCTTCAGGGCCGGTTCACACCACAAAATCTGCGTTCCAGAGCGTTCCGCCTGTGGAACGCACTGGAACGCACGCCGGCTGGCTCCCTGCATTCAGGGTTGGGAGGGAGCATGGCGGTGCATTGAAGTCAATAACACCGCAGCCACGCCCTCCGCCCGCAGTGCGATTGCCTGCACCCGGAACACAGGCATGTTAGTGCCTGCATTTTGGTCCAGTGCGAGCAGCAAAAATAGTGCTTGCAGCATTTTTGCAGATCGCACTGGACAGGAACGCAGGTTTCACTACAGCTGGAGGCTGAGGTTGCCTACCCCTGCATTAGATAGTTTATAACAGACTACTACTTCATAGAAAATTGTTCTGTTAAAAACTAAGAGAGTTACCTCACTTTGGAAGGATTTCCTCTCACTTCCTGCTATGTCTACAAAACAGGATGTGAACGGAAACTTCCCCATTTGGATACATTTGGCAAGTAAATAATGACCGAGATATTAACTATACCCTAACTCTATCAAAAATAAGTAGCGGCTTTAGATATATTTTAAAGATAGGAACAACCTTTTCTCCGTGAATGTGCTGAAATAGGATCCCCAATATGAATTTAAAAAGACAGCTAACTTGCTGGCAATGTAAGACTAGATGTGCTTAGGCTAAAAGGTGCGACTTCAATATATTATTTAAAATGAAATAAGGAAAGAGATACAAGAAAAGGGAGAGGACACAGAAACCTCTACCTTGGTATCATGGAAACGTGTTGTTGGCAAGTGATCAATATGGGCTGACAATTACACTCCGCACTGCCGGGAGAGAGCAGAAACACATCCCAGTTCTAAGTACGGAGACTATTTCTGGAGCTTGTGACAATAAAATCCAATTAGCAGTAAATTAGAATCACAAGTCGGTCAGGGGTTGTCCTTCTTTCAGGCCTCCTTGAAGATCTGATAAATGAACCTGCTATTTAAGCAGGCAAAGATGGAGGGAGGCTACACCTGGACGGCATAAAGGCACAGCACCTGCTACATCATGTTCACATAGCTAAATTTAACCGCTTGATACTATATTAAGACATAAGGACAGTCCTTTAGTTCCTACACTGGATGAGAAGAATGAGAAGAGCAAAGGAATGAAGGGTATGCACAAAGACGGTCTATTTGAAATGACTTATTAGCGCTTTATCAAGCAATTTATATCATGACAACATGTTTATGGTCAGTATAGAGCACAAGTATTCGAAACTGCCTTGCCATGTGCACATTTATCTCAACAGTGTTTCATTTGGATGTAGGTAAAAATACCCAGCCTACAACACTAGATCAATTATGCCCTTCTATAAAGAGCAACACAATACCAACTCAGTAACGTACTACATCAAGATTTGAATTTGAATTTAAAATGTATGTAAAGCCAAACTTTTATCAAAGTTTTGTGTAGAGTAAGGAAGGTTTAAAACCCATGCCAGGTCTTTATTGCTGTCTGTGTCCCTGCTGGAGTGATCTACCCAAGACTGCCCCATAATGCAGCAACTCATTGGCTCACGATGCTGCACCAACCCCAGAACCCAATACATTCACCAAATGCCAACAAACCCCCACCCCCAGAACATGCAACTAAATAGCACCCGAACCTGTCCCCCCGGAACTTGCATCACCAATACCCTTCCCCCCTCGCCTCAGGCGGCCAGACTGAGTCTCGGGAAGTCCCAGGATTTATCTCTATTTGTTGGTGACCATTATCAATGAGTGATGGGTTTATCCACAATTTTAGAGCAGTCACCAGAACATGAGGTTAATATTAATCTTCCAATAAGGCCATCTTGTTTAGTGACAACTGTCTAATCCTATTTGTAGAGATTTCCTCTCAATTCTGCGTCTTCGGGACAGAAAAAGTGAAAGCAAATCTCCCTAATAAGAAACAGGCACCAAAATATAAGCTGACAGGGGTTTCAACCAGAAGTTTTGGGTATACATACACTTTAAATATAAAGTAGACTCAACACTCCAACCGTTGTGAAACCACAAATCCTATGAGGCATTGCACAGCTCCCAGAGACATGATGTGATTTGTAGTCTCAGCACAACTGGAGTGCCAAGGTTGCCTACCCGCATAGACAATATTGTGCAAATACATTCATAAGCAGCATTTAACAAACTGCAGTGATAGTGGAAACCTGAATAACTCTCAGCTGGCAAGATCTCTGAGCTAAAATAGCCAGCTGACCACCTGCTGTAGCCATTGTGATGACATATATCATTTTTCCTGTTTAATTTTGTATTTCATTTATATGATAGGAAATGCATGAGATTGTTCATCAGCAGGTATAGTAAAGAGGGAAGGCCTTGCCATCTGAGTCCCAGAGAGACCTGTGGATAATTCCAGTCTCTATAATATTAATACCCTGGGATCTTTCCGTTAATCATTAACTGTCATGTTTAGCTCCACACAATTACTCATGATAACAATAACCATGATTAGATTCATGCAATACATGAATAAACTAAGAACAGTAGGCAATGTTTAAAATGTAATAATAATTTTATTTTCATCAGGGTAAATAGGCTGTAAGGCAGTAGATGGGATGATTATAATACTACTAATAATAATAGTAGTAATAATAAAAGGCACTATAATACTAATATACTGGGTCCACAGGTATCTCCAACATACACAGGAGACCCAGCGGTAGTAAAAATATCATCTCACAGAGCCACTTCCACATTTAGAATGCTTTTCAGCTGAGAATTGCTTCCCTGAGTCCTATCAAGCCTAGGAGATAAGTCTGGAGAGAACTGTCATCAGTTCAGTGATGGAAAGTCAAGCAGCTGTCTCCATTCACAGCTACAAAGGGCCATTTTCCAAAGCCAAATACGGTTCAAGGGATTCCCTGATGCAGCAGGAGCCCGCAGTCACACTGCTTGTCTTCTGAAGATATTTCATTCTTAGAAAGCCTTTGCTTATGTTAGTTATATGTATTCAGACTTGCACATAGATTTGCATGAATAAAGAAATCAAACTTTTAACATCCAGATTACTCTGTTGTCTAAAACCTTCCTCTTCCCCAAATAAAATGTTATAATTGAGCTTATTTAAGTATTCATATCTATGTAAAGCCCGAGCAGCACTATTGAACTTGATTTAGCAATAAAAATTTCCCTCCAAGTGGCATTTCAGGTAAACCTGGAGTCAAGCTGCATGCCCTTTATAGGCAGTTCAGCTGAAATGTGCAGGGCTTGTTCACACCATAAACAGTGCGTTGCGGCGCGGTTAGCTGCTGGAAAGCACTGTATTTCATCCTGGCCGGCTTCCTGCGTTCAGGGACGTGGTGCTGCATTGAAGTCCCAAGCCCCAGATTAAGTCAATTGTGATGTAACGCGCAGGGCGGAGTCTCGCAGACGTGGATTGGAGATTGCATGGTCGACAGCACAGCTCCTGTTTGATCTGTCTTTTGCACGGTGACACGGAGAGAGAGTTGTCGAGCATACATTGCATATTATACATATACATAATATTCCCCACAGACTAACATAGGTTTTGGCACTTTCAGTTTGAGGAAAAAACTGTACAGACATGGATGTCACAGTAGTGACATATACTCTGTACTGCTGTGATCAGGAGAAGGTCTGTGCACGGATCCTCCCCTGACATGCTCCTGTGAAAGGGGCCTTAAATGATGATATGACACTGACCTTAGGCTGCTGGGTCTGCGCTATTGGTACTTGGAGGCAGGCAGCTGCAGTGCAGTGTCCTCTGAGCTGTACAAGTGGCTCTTCGATCAGGCTGCCGTTCGCTTCTTGCTGGGGCCCTGAGAGGCCCCAGAGTGCGGCTACTTAACATGCCTGAATAGCGGTCCGTGCTGATTGATTGTGGCTAGCCCGGATTGCCATCAGGCATGCCGAGGCGATCCGGGACGGCAGGGCCTATTTTCAGGGTCGGGCCTAGAGCTGCAGCTCCACGTACAGTATGTTAATCCGGCCCTGCATGCGGCTCTCCTACTTTTATATTTGAGCAGTGTTATTTATGATAAAGCATAGACATGACTAGGCTCATAAAATGACAGATACTGTAAATAACACAGCAGAACCTGTGAACACAGCAATGCCACGGATGGATTAGATGCATTTTAATTTTTCAAATTTAAAGCTGGACTCTAGGAAAACAGTTAAATACAGAAGTAAAATACATATATTGTATATATGTTTTATACAGTTAAGTATTTACATTTATGTCCATCCAGTCCTCAGATTTACACAACCCTGCCAGACAGCAGACCCAAACTGGTGACGGAACTTATCACTACTGCAATTCAGCAATACGGCCTGATCACCACCCTGCCCCCAGCCTGTGACTGGACAGCAGCAACATATGGATAACTTCATCCTTCTGCTCTCACGTCCTGTCACTATGAAGTACTATGTCCTTAGAGCTGTCCCTCCACCTCCCAGTGCTGCTGCTCAGGGAACTAAAATATATCAAGACAAATCCAGGTAATTACAATAGCTGAATTGTAAAAAGACATTTACATTTTTTTAATGAATACATAATGCATTAATCAAGCTTATGTTTGTGTCTGTCAGGAGCTCAGCTTTAGGCCCCTTTCACGGGAGTGTTAAGTCTGGACCAGTCTGTCAGTTTTTCAGATGGATCCAGACTGATGGCCAATGTATGTCTCCGGGTGAGCTAATGCAAATGGATCTAGGTGGGGTAAAGAAAATGAAAAAGATTTGCGTCCTTTGTCTTTTTGCGGGTTTAGGCGGTACTGAACGAATATAAACGGATCTGAACGGACATCATCAGTTTACGTCTGTTCAGTTACATGCGTTTTTACTTTAAACGTCATGTACAGGAAATTCTTTGTAACCCTTTGTGTGCTGTGTTGATGCTATACAAATCCTGTCTAATAATAATAATAACAGGCCTGTGGGACACCTCCTGATGGGAATAAAGCGATAGGGTGGAGAAGGAGAGGCTGCTACAGGAGGTGTTCCAGGCTGTGACCCCCAAACTGGGCAACTCTGACTGATAAATAGCAGCAGAGGCTTTCTGTCGTCAACAAAGTGAAGTAAGAAAAAAAAAACATGTACATGTGTAAAATGGATTATTGTAAAAATGACATAACTGAACTGCAGACGGAAAGGGCAAACTGATGTAAACAAAGGCCCCTTTCACTCGGGCGCCTGTCGTTTCCGATCAGCAGGGAAGCCGTGCACAGATCCCCTGCTGATCACAGCAGTTCGCTATGAGTGTCACCTTTGAGACATCCAAATCCGTCTAGTTACGATGGAGGAAAAAACTGAACTTAGCAGACCCATGTTGGTCTATGGGGAGTCAGAAGTAAGCATACTTGTGTCTTTTTACATCAAATTACCCTCGATCTATCAAGATCAGGTCCGCCAAAACGTTACTTCAATTTTGTTTTCAGGACGTAGGCGGCGTTGGGGGGTAATCATATGTAAATGGCTGATGTCCGTTTAGATCCGGCTGCACATAGACTAACTTTGGGCTTGCGATCAAAACCACCTGAAAACCTAACCCTACCAGGGGCAGTCCAATCGAGCCCTTTCACATGGGTGGTCCAATCATGTCCACCTGTCAGGTTTTCAGGCGGACCCTATCGGATGCTCATTGTCAGTCTATGTGCAGCCGCATGCAAACAGACATGCATCTGTTTACACCCAACTCCGGCCAGGTCTGGAAAAACAAACGGATCAGAGTGATCCATTTCCCCGGACCTGATCGTGCAGGATCGGGGGTAATCTGATGTAAATGGACACGTCTGTTTACATCTGATTCCCCATGGACTGACATGGGGTCTGGCAATTGCAGTGACATCCACTTCGTACTGCTGTGATCAGAAGAGAATCCGTGCACAGATCCTCTCCTGATCAGCCCGTGTGAAAGGGGCCTAATAAAGTATTTATTAGGTTTTTATGCAACTAAACTGATGATTCCCATGTGAAACAGAGCCTTGCAAAATCTTTATCAATCAATCAATTTCACAACGTGTCTGCTGCCAATTATATAAAGCTAGTCAATATGAGTGAAATGTACATACATCACCTGCATATAAATATCTGCTAACATTGATTAATAATATAAACAGGCATGGAATGCCTCGTCAGAAATGTTCTTTTGCCTGTATGAAATTAATTATTTGCTGAAAGCTGCAGATAATATTCAGAAACTATGACAGCAACACACATTTACTGCAGGCAGGGAGCTGAATATTTCATAATGCGCATTGTCTCACCGCGCTGTGCGTTGTTTATTATAAAGTGTGCATGTGAGGTGATTGTTAAAGCCTGCCGCCATGTGAGGTGCATACTAACAGTCTCATGCATGCTGTCTCCATGGAAACAAGTATGATATATCTGTGCTGCATGTGTGTTCATTTATTAAACGAGCGAGCAGTTCCCCGTAAAAAGCAAAACGGCAGCTATTTTAAAAGCAATGAGCAGAGAACATTTGTTATTCTCCCTGTGGGCACAAGGCAATCCCTGACAACACAGTGCTGCTGGTTGCTCTCAAGCACAGCCGCCATCCAAAAAAAGCCAGGCTTCGCTGGAAGGGATTCAAGACACAGCAACGCACTACCAAAGCAAGGCTTCCAGGTCTATGTTTATACTTGTTTTCAGAGACAAACAATGATAAAATGTAAAAGGGGATGGGGAGAACAACATCAGCATCAGCCTATGTTTTATTTGTTGTTATCTTTGCTTTAAAAGCCATGTTATGTTATCTATATTTTATGAGAAAGAGGAATAAATGTGTCTCATAGGAATGGATTTAACACAGATCCGTGTAGACAGTACGGGCTCTCCCATTAAAGTGGACATTCACCCATATAATAATAACATCGTCTCACCTTCCTACCTCTACAAATTAAAATAGTTATTTTAAACAAAAAATACCTTTTATTTTATTTATGTATTTGTTTTACACATACTTTCTGTGTCCTCGCTTAGGTGAGGGTGGCTTCTTCAGCTAACCACTGCATTCTGCGATGGCTATGTTGCACATCCCAGGAGGCAATTTGCAATATGCAGCACATGGTTTATGCGAGGACTATGGCAGGGCTCTGTGGTGTGTCTGCGCAAGCACATTTTCTGTGCATGCACATACATGCAAAGCGACTCTGCCAGGTCTTACAGAATAATCCTGGCAGAGAACAGCAGCGGTCTGCGCATGCACGGGGGATCTGGCACAAGCAAAGATACGCCACTGCTTCTGCCAGGCCCCATAGACCAGAACTGTGTATACACATGCGGTGGATCTTATTTTAAAGGAGAACTATTGGGTCAGTGTTTTTCCCCATAGTTCTCCTTGGGATAACGGGAGGACACAAACTAGCGTCCTCCCGTCACCCTAAGCTCAGTATACCGCGAGCTACAGCTCGCGGTATACTGAGACGCCGCACCTGGAGCGGATCCCGACGTAGATGACGGGATCCGCCCAGCTGTGTGAGTGACAGCTGGCTCTGCCTATCTAGAGGCAGAGCCAGCTGTACCCGCCCCCTCCCCCGTCCGTTCCACCAGTCAGCGCTGGCAGATCGGAGCGGGGAGAGGGGAATTCAGCCCCTCCCCCTGTCACGGCAGAGAGCCGTAACAGGATCGAGAGGTGAGGGAACCCGGTATGTGTTCCCTCACCTCCCGATCTACTGAGCCGATCTGTGACAGTCTCATTGTCACTGGTCGGCTTAGAACTATGAGGTGAGTGGAAATCACTCATCTCATAGTTCTCCTTTAAGAAGGCAGTTCGGGAGCTGAGCTCTGCCAGAACTTAGCCTGGTAATAAGACAACTCTGGACACCACGGACTAGTCATTTTTTATTTTCATACATGGACACACCATAGAGAGTGTATGGTGGACTCTGCAGGGTCACCCTCAGGTGGGCGGTGTGGGATCTCAAATGGGCTCTGCAAGAGGTGTAACTAGAAATCACAGGGCCCCATACAAAATTTTGCTATGGGGCCTTGTGATTTCAAGTTACGCCTCTGATTATATTCTATGATTAATTTGCCCACCTAAATATGTTTTACATTATTTAAGGGTATACAAGGATGTCATTTGACTCACTGTTTTAATAATTTAAAAATGATATTTTTTATTATTGGGTGACAAGAGGAAAAAAAGTATTGTTTTCTCAGCTTGCAATGTATGTGGTATGAATCAGCCCTTAAAGAGTTTGTCAACAGAAAAAAACAAATCTGCATTTAGTCCAGGGACTACTTTTTTTCTATGTGTGTTGTTTACTTTACATATCTCTTCTGCCAAAAACTCTACCTCCTGGCATTTTTGTATGTTAGGAGATTAATGTGCAGTAACCCAATGCACCAATCATAATTAATATTGTCCTGATATGACATCAGGGTGGATTCTGAGTGTTTCCTATAAATTGCTGACATTAAAAGACAAAGCTATTTTTTTTATATATCTGTCCCAATCTTTATCCATCCAGTGAAATTAGCACTTTTCCAACCTCCCATTTATGCTGACTGACAGCACAGTACCTACTGAGTGTTTCCATTTTACTAACATGAACATCTGCAGCAATCTTTCATCCTAGAATGTGTCTTCTGAAATAGGAAGCAGGCCAGCAGGATCAAATGACCTGATTTTAGAAGACCATTTCTTGATAGTTTAAACTAATCATTTTTATAAAGGAAGTTTTTAATTCCATGGAGTTTTAGGTTTTTCTAGTGAACTGGTGTTATTATTCTGGTGCTTGACATCTATTTTAATAACCAGCACCTTTTATTGGATAACACTGTTTGTTTCAGTTAAGCTGGTCCTTAAGTTTGGTCTGGAAAGTCCACAAAATGTTGTTTTGACAGAAAGTCATTAATTTATCATTTAGCCATTTTCAATCCCACACACAGCAGTCTCTTTATATAGCACTTTTTCATTTTTTATTTTAGAAGAAGTGTTTGATTATAGTATGTTCTGTCCTAGCCAATCTTTATGCCTAAAACCGATATAAGGTAGCACTAGCAGTCAATAAACAGAAGAACAATTACAATATAAACTGGCATCAATCTCTGCAACATAGGTATATACAGTATATTCCTGTGTGAACACCATATTATGCAAATAAGGAAACAATTTATATTGAAACATTTAAGCACCTTTGGTTTAAAGCCATTTCATCTCTAGTGAGGAGAACATAAAGGCTTTTCAAAAAAGAAAAGTTTAAAGGAGAACTATGAGGTGAGTGCTTTTCACTCACCTCATAGTTCTAGCTGACCTGTGACAATGAGACTGTCACAGGTCGGCTCAGTAGATCGGGAGGTGAGCGAACACATACCGGCGTTCGCTCACCTCTTGATCCTGTCACAGCTCTCTGCCTTGACAGGGGAGGGGCTGGATTCCCCCCTCCCCGCTCCAACCTGCCAGCGCTGACTGGCTGAACGGACGGGGGAGGGGGCGGGTACAGCTGGCTCTGCCTCTAGATAGGCAGAGCCAGCTGTCACTCACACAGCTGGGCGGATCTCGACGTCCATGTCGGGATCCGCTCCGGCTGCGGCGTCTCAGTATACCGCGAGCTGTAGCTTGCAGTATACTGAGCTTAGGGTGACGGGAGGACGCTAGTTTGTGTCCTCCCGTTACCCTAAGGAGAACTATGGGGAAAAGCCTTAACCCCATAGTTCTCCTTTTAATAGTAACAATTAATAAATAAAAATACTGTACACCATCTTTTCAAAAAGATAAAAAATTGATATCACCTTTGTTGAAAATTTGTATTAAAGAAAACAAAACAATATAAGTCGACAACAGGGTTTAGTGAAAAACAATTTCTTAACTTGATGCCAATTTATTATGTTGGGTTACATTTTCACTTCTGAGCAATGGTACACAAACGCTCATTTCTAATAATTCTATCACATCCATTTTAAAAAATATGAAACTAACAAAGTGCTTTTAGAATTTGAAACTAAGAAAGAATACAACAAAAGCTGTAAAAGGAAACCAAGCTGACAAAATTCAAGCTGGTTGCTAAAAACAGAAAGACAAATCCCCCAAATAATCTTTGAAGATATTAATAGCAAAAAGACCAGATCTGAGCACTTAGACCCTAAAAAAAATAAAAAAAAAAGAGTTGGTCATTGAGTACCAAAAAGTGTAGTATTTTACAGGAGTGGTGGCTACTTTACAACACACACAGGGGAAAAAAGTAGTCACCCTCCAGAAGGAAGGACAGTGTCAGCATGAATTCAGAGATGATTTGAAGATCTACAGCTGGAGCTGGACTCTAGTTTCTAAAGCCACTTGTTCTCATTTTATAAAATCTTAATACTGCCTTGGTATCAGAGAATTGTGAAAGCAAATGTGGTGCTTTTTAAAAAAAAAAAGTGATCAAGTTCTTTACCCAGTAACTGCATCCTTGTAAGTTTATGTTCTGTTGTGGGTGAGATATTTCAGAAACTGGTAAAGGACCAATGGTAGAAAATAATATAAAAAAGCCATGAATAAGAAATAGCCATGAATGGATTTTTAGGAAACAAAAAAGTTGTCAAAAACATTGACTTTTCTTCCTTGAGGTAGAAAAATAGACAAGAGGGTGTCTGTGGATGTAGATTATTTGGTCTTTACTAAATTGTATCGCATTAACTAAACTTTTTATTACATCTATCAAATCAGGGGAAGTCACTAAAAACTTTAGTTCTTATTTGCTATAATTAAATGCTGTTGTGTCAGCTTTCTGTTGCCTCCCAAAGTAAATTTCCTATGCACAGAGGCTCGTTGTCAAGCATATTTAACTAGTAAATAGGTGTGGTGTTGGCATCTCAGTGCTCCTCAAAGCTTAAATTGTATTTTTGTAGTTAGCCATTAAAACGGTTCACTTTGCCTCCTTAACCACGAAAAAGTACTAACAGTTATCTATTCATTAAATGATATCATATAACATTAATTCATCATAAAACATGTACAACATTCTTTTATTTTTTTTTCTTCTGAAATTTTTCCCTTAGGACGTGCAGGAATGGAATCATTTGGAATTGTCACAATAACGTATTGGACTCTATTAAAGGGAACCTGCGTTGAGGTGAAAAAAGGAAGGTGTCAATTCTAGCCTCTCCTGTCTGGTTGTAATGCTAATCCGATGACCTCAATACTCAATGGGGTTGATTTACTAACCTTATAAACACACCACGAACGTGTATACACCTCTGCAGTGTGTTCCCTCCCAGCATGATCTATGGGTGGAATCTAAACACCTTTGTAATGTGTACACACCCAGCAGGTGTGTTGTGCAAAGCCCTGAAGGAATTCCAAGGTGATGTTGGGTAAATTAGCTCTATGTTGTGTTGCTTGCGTTGATGAATGCAGGAATGTAAATGCATGAGCTAACCATTTTTGTCTAAACTGTGAAGCAGCATTATATATGCATCATGTGCATGATTTTTCCATATATGGCATTAGTGGAAATATGCTTTTAGAGACTTTTTAGTTGATAAATACGTTTATCTGTGTGAAAATCACACACACCTGGTGTGTGTGTGTGTTTAGGTTAGTAAATCACCCCCAATGAGTCAATGAGTGCTGACTTCTTGCTGCAGTCTTGTTCCGGGTCCGTGATGCATAAAGTATTGAATCATAGACAGTCAGGCAACAGCATTTTTAGAAAGAGGTCAACAAAGGCAGCCTACATATTTCTCTTAGCATAGGAATCCATTACAACGACATATGTCCTTCAACAAAGAGAAAGTTTCATCAGATACTAATCAAAGGTGGTAGGCACATGTCAAGAGAAATGCTATAAGCATTCACAACTTGGTTCCTCAAAACATTTACCTTCATACAAACATGCTGAGTAATGTTATCAATGATGGATGAAAAAAAATTCAGAAGAAGAGTAGTTGCCATGGAAATTAATAATGCACATGACTGATAGAATCTGTGTGCATTACAGTGGTCTGTCCACAGCATTATGTATGGGCTCTAAAGTTCAGTGATGAGTTTATAAGTTAGTATGTATGATGTAAAGCAGTGGTTCTCAACCTGTGTAACCTCAGGACCCACATTTGTCCTTGGACATTAAGTGGTGACCCAAGTCGCACTGCAATGGAATGCACGGCATTGCGGTACCATGCGATCCGGTGCAGGGGATCCGTGCGATCCTCAGCTTGGGGTCCAGTGCTGGGCTGTGATACAGCTCCATCCATAAATGCATTGCTTGTACAACTCCCTTGTGCGCCTTGTAGAGGTGGCGGGAGCCAGAATGTGATGTCACTTTGATCCATGTATCTCTACAGGTCATGTTCCCTCGCAGCCATAGCTCCAGCCCGCCCCACCTCAAGCTGACACTTGGCGCTGGGCAGCATATTCTGAATGGCTGCTCAGCACAAGAACTGATATTTCTACGCTAGGGGGAAGCTGAGGAGCCTCTCGCATAGAAAAGTAGAAGGCATGCGGCAACCCACTGAAAACGAGGTCGCGACCCACTTTTGGGTCACGACCCACCAGTTGAGAACCAAGGATGTAAAGGGTGTACACTTGTCTTAAAATGATGCATTTAATAAAAAATATTTAAATATTTCCTTTCCTTATCTTGGCATGCCTGATATACATTTATACAAATCAACTGAACAACCAAGGGTTAACATATACATATCTGCCTCGGTGACCTAGATTTGGTAGAGCCGGCGTCCGGATTCATGCAAAATACTATAAAGATAGACAAGGTGTCAGTCGGATGTTATATGTCGCACTGTCAGAAACCCACTGACCTTATTGTGTCCATCTACATTAAGATCTTGATCAGTCTGCAGATTTTATTTTTATGCCAAAGAGGAATCCCAAAAAGATTATTCTAATGGCATACGTCATTGCTTGCTTCATTGTTTTCAACTTCAATTAGAGGACGCAATTGTAAAAATAATGAAACAATAACAGAAGAGTAATTATTATGTTAATATAACATTTAGTGCATGGGCTAGAAACATTTTATTATTACAAACCATTATACATTTTCCAAACATCAAACGATTGTTGACCACTCCCAAGTATGCAAGGAATTTGGAGAGGGGGGCTTTTAAGATACTTTGTTCTCACTACAAAATTGGTAGAATATTAAAACATGTTTTTATTATGAAAGCAACGTAAAAATTAGGTTTGTAAATACAAACAGGTCATTGATACACATAACTAGTTAAAAGTTCATATATCAAGCAGTGCAGGTTATGTGACAATGGTCTAGTTGTTATTTGTAGATACATTGGAGGATGGTGGTTTCTTTAGGTTCCTCAACATGTTTCGCCGCTTGCCAGCTTCCCAAGGAGGACCTCAAACCTAAAGCACTGCAACATTTATGCAATCATTGCAACATAACCGGTACTGCTTGATATATGGACATTTAACTAGTTAAGTGTATCAATGAGCTGTTTGTATTTACAAACCTGATTTTTATGTTGCTTTCATAATAAACAATTTTTTTAATATTCTACCAATTTTGCAGTAAGAACAAAGTATCTTAAAAGTCCCCCTTTCCCAAATTCTTGCATACTTGGAAGTGGTCAACAATCGTTTGATTTTTGGAAAATATATATTACTGGGGTGTGAAACACGTTCTCACTTCTACTAACTAACTTCTACTTGAAATGTAACCTTCCAGTGCTGATAGCCTATTAACCGCATATTTATCAATATCAGTCCTATTACTCATAGACAATTGTGATTGACGAGTGTATCCAATGCATTTTTTAAAATTAGTACTTGGAGTGGATAGAGTTAACAGCCACTGACCGAGTCTTTTTAATACCTGTTGCCATAGCATGAATGCATTGGCAATCTATTTTTTGTGGGGGGGAGGGGGGTGTTGGGGAGGTTGCAAGTGCCATTTCCAGGAGGTACTTGCACCCACTTCCTTATTCCACGCCTAGGCAAGGATGATGTCCCTACAGTCTGCCCTCTCCGCTTGCAGCCTCCTGGGATACTCCTCACACAACCTAGGAGGCTACAGAAGCATTTCTCAACCTTTTTTAGTTGGGGCACATTTTAACAGTATGTAAAATCTTGAGGCACCCCAGACTAAAATGTAAAAACCTAAATACAAATAATAAAACCAACATGTGGCCCCCCACGAGGGGGCACCCCATGAACAAAACACAAAAGAGTGGGGTTGCCCTTTTACATCAGAGTCCCCCCTTTCACATCAGAAGCTCCGCTTCAAACAGAAGCCCCCCTTTCACATCAGAGTCCCTCCCACCCTCCTTAGCTTTTTTCATTTCAATGGTGCTGACAGCTGGCCCAACTGTGCCATAGAAGCACATGACACTTTGCAAAAATTTCAAGGCACCCCTGAGGGAGCCAGAAGGCACCGCAGGGTGCCACGACACCCTTGTGGAGAAAGGCAGGGCTACCAAAGTTTTCCTGTGTCCTTGATCTGGCACATGTACAGTGATTACCCACAGCCGGCTCCCAAAACCAAAATGGCAGCGTGAGGACCTAATGAGCTGTAAAGTTCTCGAAATACAGCATTGGACTTCTTGGGCAAGGTAAGTATGTGTTTTTTTAAGTCAGCAGCTACAGCAAACTCTGCTTTAAATCCTGTTCCAGCCCACCATTAGAGGGTGCTGCTCTATATTGGTCTGAATAAGCAATGCTTTGTTCACAACACAGCAAGATGAATGTACTCTCACAGAGCCAGGAGACTGCAACATTAGAGGAATTTGGGTTCGTTTTGAGCAAAGGTAACCCATCAGCTTGACATTTCTTTCAGAGGCTGCAAAAACACGAGAAATGGGAACAAATGCAGTTTATTTAAAACTCAGTAGTGGAGGAAACATGGAGGCTGCCATTGCTGACCTTTATATGAAAAGGTGGCTACCTGTGGCTTCAATGCTTGCTATGTCAGCAACCTGGAACCAGCATGCAGCAAGTGGTGTTAGCCCTCTTTATCTGCTTGTTGTAGGTCAGTGATTCAGAAAGTGTCAAAAAGCCTAGGATTAAAATGACAGCTAGGAAAACGGCATGTTCAAGGAGACACCAACAATGGCAGCCCCTGTGTTTTGCTCACTACAGGTTTCCTTTAAGAAGTGGTCATGGGCATATGTTCTTTAGTTGGTCAATGTTACCTTTGAAGGCATAGGGAGAAATGTATAAATCAAGCTGAAAGCTTACAGTAAATAAGTATACACAATATAATATATCTATTTCATAATTTGCTTCACCAATCCTGTTTTGCACTGCCTTGCTGTGTACCTGATAACTGTACTGGTTTGTATATGAAATGCCACTTGGGAATACATTTTAGCTTTTACATTTCTAGAGTGTACAGATAAGCTAATACACAGTTTAAGTGTATATTAAGTGTCCAATCACAAAGATTTTCCTTTTACTTCCTGTTTCTGAGAAGTGACCGGATTGTTTGAAAATGTCCTGGGCGGAAAAGGTTATTAGTTATTAAATGTTTACATGATGAAGACACATTGTAATAGCGTAGTGAGGGATACATTGATTGTAAGGTTTTATTCTTATTTAAAAATGTTCTCGATGTGCACACAAAAGCATTTGTTAGCAACTAAATGTATTTACTTCCTATTGAATGGGACCCCAGGGGTGGGGTGGGGATGTGGGTGGAGGATGCCGGATAACTACAGTTATCCAGCATCTATCAATCCCCGTAGGTGCCGGAAAACTGAGAGTTTACTGTATTAGCCCTCGTTCACACCTGAATGTTTTGTAGCGCGTTCTACGCTCGACGAACGCCCTACAAAACGCTCAAAAATATAAATCCCATTGTATTCAATGGTCTCGTTCCCACCTTGGCGTATTTCCGCCCGTCCCTAATGCGCTACAAAACGGCCCACGCCTGAAAAGGTACAGGTACTACTTTGGGCCGTTTTGTTGCGCGTTTCCATTGGGATACAGCCAAGTAGCCTTCGGAAACGCGCGACGGTCACGCAACTTTTTTACCGCAAACGCGCGACAGACGCGCATATGCAATACGCCTAGGTGTGAACGAGACCTTAATATTATACAGGATTTACACAGTGCTTTACAAAATGGGCACTCTCCCCCTCTACCCTCCCTTTAAATTCAGACCTTCCCAATGATTCCCAGGGCCCACCACATACTTAATATTCTGCTCCTATGTTCCCTATGGCCCCCACCTACTCTATACCCTGCTCCTATGCTCTACAGGGCTCTTTGCCTACTTTATTATTTGCCCCCATGCTCCCTGGGGACTCCTGCCAACATTATACTTCACAGGGCCCCCCATCTACTTTACAATCTGCCTCTTATGCTCCCTAGGGACCCCCCTACATTATACTCTGCCTCTATGCTCCATAAGGCATGTATGGCATGTAGGCTCTGTATGTTCGGCCCCTATGCTCACAGGACCCTCTTGTTTCGATCTGCAGTGAGGCAATACACAGTATGACCAGAAGTTGTATGATGCTTCTGCCTCCAAAACCACAGTAACAATTAGACCGTGGTGAAGCATGTGATTCCACCTCCAATTTTATATTGGCTGCACTCGCTCACACATTAACCTGGCTATCAAATACAGTACTAGACAGGCTGATATGCTGTGCAGGACAGAACAGAATCAGACACCCACTACCAGTGCATACAGTTTATAGTGAAAGTCTGAAGAAGGGAGGTGGTCCTTCTGGAGTTGAGCAGGGCCCGATTTCCATTCCAGTAGGCACGAATGGAAATCTCGTGTAAGGCTGCCCTAAATGCCTTATGCAGCCCCAGCATCCTTCCCCTGTGTTTTCTGTAGGCGCCACTGGTCTTGAAGCCGGAGAATGCATTTTGTGCACAATACAACCTCCTTGCTATTGCCGGTGTTGTATCTTAACACAACACCGAGAATTAGGCAGAGTAGGTACCTGCAAGGCGCCCCTCTATGGAGGGCGCCTGTAGGCATGTGCCTACTCTGCCTAATGGTAAACCCAGCCCTGGACTTGTGGGGCATAGGAAACTGTCCCATTTTGCTGGCCCTGCCTATAATACCCAAGTAGGTTTTGCATGACTAGAGATTCAAAAAAAGCTTCTGAATGCAAGTAATGAATCCCAGGTACATCACGTGCAAAGAGGCAGATTTTCTAAGGGTTGATGGAGGAATTTTGTTAGATGTTGCCCCAATGAGAAACCTACCTTGCACCAAATTATAACAGGTCTAATAAGACCTCTATAAATGTTTTGATCATCATAATCAGATCCAAGATTCAGAGACAGTAGTTGCATAGACATAATCAAAGCATGCAATGCTGAAAAGGTGTGTAATCTGCTAATAAGAACATAAATGTTCAGTTATGCCTCCTTATTAGCATAATTGTAAACACTTTGCATGATGTTACTGAAATAATATCGACCTTATCATAAGAGGTGTTCATTTAGAATGCTTTCACTTTTTACATGGTATTGTTATGCAGGGTGGTAGCCTGCAAAATAAAATGGGGCACAGAGTTGTCATCAGATGGTGGGACATTTCAATGTTTGGCCCTACCTTAGGGTAGGCCACTCTTACCAGAATAAACATTTATGCTTTCACGTTTCCTGGATCACTACTCGGATGATGGCAAAGAGTGATTATGCTGGATCACTACTCAGATGATGGCAAAGGGTGATTATGCTGATTCATAGTCAATAGATGTGAAATGGGTTGATTAATTACTGAATCAGAAAATTGGTGTTACTTGCCTGGCCGTGGATTGTAGCAAATGTGTAAAAGATCACAAGACTGGCTGTACAGAATTACAAACACTTTAGTGCAGTGGTTCTCAACCTGTGTAACCTTAGGACCCACATTTGTCCTCTGTCCTTAAGTCACGACCAAAGTCGCACTGGAGTGGAATGTACAGTATGGCAGTATATGGGCTGTGATGGAGCACCATCCATATATGCATTGCTCGAACAGCTCCCATGCGCGCCTGTAGAGGTGTCGGGAGCCACGATGTTTTGTCACTCCGGTCCAGGCACCTCGGCAGGGCACGTGAGGGAGCAGTAACCAATACACGTATGGATGGAGCTCCCTCTCTATCATACCCCCAGCGCACCCCACCTCAAGTCCACACTCGGCACCAGGCAGCATATTTTGAATGGGTGTAAGAACGGACAGTGCTGTGCTAGGGGGAAGGCAGAGGAGCCTCTCACCTAGAAAAGTGGAAGGCACTTAACACGGGGTTGCGACCCACTTTTGGGTCACGACCCACCAGTTGAGAACCAAAGCTTTAGTGGGTAAAGCAGTAAAAAAAAATATTGTACTGCTTTACCTGCTAAATAAAATAATATATATGTATGTTTGCCTAGAGCCTTCTTTAATATGCTTCACCACTGTCCAACACCTACTAATGCACCCTGATCCTAAGACAGACCTAACCTATATTTGCTAGTCCTAACAAATATTTAGGACTATTGTTTCCTGCATAAGCACCATGTCATTTGGGTTTACTTTACAACTTAACTCTATGAACCCTTATATAAGAGTCATATAGATTGCCAGGACACAAGCCCTGCCAACTTGTCTATTATTTGGTTCTGAGATTAGGAGAGAAACTGGCTCTGCTGATCCACTTGCTCCCACAATATGTTTGAATTGTACAAGCTTTTATAAATCCAGGTTGTGAGAATATTAAACAAAACTGTTTTCACAGAACATCACTGACAGTGAAAGAAGCCAAGTTATAGCTTCTGTGCTGAATGACGTGTGCCAAACGAATTATACAGTAATGTGAGGGGGGAGCACTGACACGGCAACCCGCACGCAATGATTTCTGCTTGCACGTTTTTAAAGATCCAGTTTTCCAGTTATCTTTGGTGAACTACAAGCAATATTGGCACTGTGGAGGATTACCGTTTGGTGACTTGATGCCACCTGGCAGTGAATAGGTTACACTACCTGACCTTTTCTGGAGCTGCCCTTGGCATCGGTGTCAGAGATGTTTGGGCAGACAATGTAACAGCTGAGGGAAAATCCTTGTTTGTTCAGCATGTGAGGGACAAAGGCAAAGCCTCGAGCCAAGCAGAGGGGGGAGGCTGGGTGACGTGCGTAAGGAGAAGGCAATGCATACAGAAAAGAAATAAGATATAGATGGCAAATTCATGTGCATTAAGTGAAGGAGGAAAGGTGATGGCAGGCACATAGCAATAAACGTCAATACAGAGGCTGCCATCCTTCTAAAAATGCTAGTTTCCTGGCTGTCATACCGATGTTCAGTACTTTTAAGGGCACTGACCTGGAACAAGTATGCAAATCAGGAGTTCAGAAGACTTAATCTGTATGTTTATTCCAGGTCAGTGATTTAGAAAGTATTACTCTCGGAGACAGCCAGACAACTAGTATTCCTAGAAGGAGGTCAAGAGTGGCAGTCCCTGTGTTTCTCTCAATACTTGTTTTAATGTAATATAGTATTATATGCAAGACAGGAAAAATACATTAAACAAATAAAGTCAAACTTAAAGGAGAACTATGAGGTGAGTGCTTTTCGCTCACCTCCATAGTTCTAGCCGACCTGTGACAATGAGACTGTCACAGGTCGGCTCAGTAGATCGGGAGGTGAGCGAACACATGCCGGTGTTCGCTCACTTCTCCATCCTGTCACGGCTCTCTGCCGTGACAGGGGGAGGGGCTTGATTCCCCCCTCCCCGCTCGGACAGCGCTGACTGGCGGAACGGACGGGGAGGGGGCGGGTACAGCTGGCTCTGCCTCTAGATAGGCAGAGCCAGCTGTCACTCACGCAGCTGGGCGGATCTTGACATCAATGTCGGGCTCCGCTCCGGCTGCGGCGTCTCAGTATATCGTGAGCTGTAGCTCGCGGTATACTGAGCTTAGGGTGACGGGAGGACACTAGTTTGTGTCCTCCCGTTACCCTAAGGAGAACTATGGGGAAAAGCCCTGACCCCATAGTTCTCCTTTAAAACATTGCACATATTGTATATCAAAACACAAAGATTCAGTTGTTGTAATTAAGAATCACTGACACGTCATTGAATGTTTTACTATAGTATATTCATAAAAATGGTCTAATCCACATGCATTCACTTGCCCTTTACTTTCCAGCATTTGCCCTCTAGATTTACAATATTTATAGTAGTGTTAGTGGGCAGAATCCCGGTAAAATCCTCATTCGTAGTGTGTCGAATGTACAGCGCATGTATGCAGCTTAACGTGAGCGGGATCTGACAGGCATTTCTTTATAAGAACCAAGGATGAATCATTGAAAAAATATATGTTTTGTCTTTGCATTCTTGCTACGTAAAACACAGCCCAGCACCTGTAGGATAAAAGTAACCCCAAAAGTGCAAGTATATAACTAATGGGGACTATTAATAAGATCTGAGTTTCCCACTAAATGATGGGTGAACAGCAGTGAATGAGGCTTGATTAGGCACGTGAATTTTGGTTGGCAGTAGAAAAGGAATGAGAAGAAATGATTTAAAAATAAAAATTGTATTACAATGCCTCTTATCAGGCACAATAAGGCCCCATTCACATGTAGCGACATACCTTTGCAGCGGCCGGGATAGCGCGACTTTCGGGGCGACGTTCCAGCGACGATCTAGCGACGGTAGCGCGACCTTCTCCGTCGTGCTCCATAGAAAAAAAGCAAAATCGCGCAAAGTCCGCTGAAAAAAGGGTCCGGTAGAAGCGACTTGCGACCGCGACGAGCGACGCGCAACATGGAGCTAAGACAGCTCCATTGACTATCATTAACCGGCGGCTTCTCGCGATATCGCGCGGCGGAAATCGCGCGATAAGTCGCTACATGTGAACGGGGCTTAAGAGTGTCTTAACCCTGGCAAACCTACAGTTTCTTTTACTCATGTTGTCCTTTTTCAGTGACTCCTCAACTTCAAACCAGGCTTTGCAGTTGTCCCTCTTCATATCTTCTATCTACAGATATCTACAGATATATAGAGTATAGAGCCAAGGTTGCCTACCCCTGTCCCAGATTGTTCACTTCTCCTGTCTTCTCCAAACTGCTGTACATTTTATGCTCTTAGAGCCCATTCACCCAAAGAACAATAAGTTGTGGTGCCTGCATGTAATCACATACTGTATTCATTCATTTGAAAGGGGTGCCTAATGAACTACAATGGAACAAAAATTGTACCTGCAAACATTGCGGTGCACTCCAACACCGGTGTGCCAGGGTGCCATTGAAAATGGCCCTTACAACCAGTGCCACTCCCTGCTATCACTAACCCCCACCCCCTTATAACAACTGAGACCATCCCATCATCACTTACACACCCGGTGATTACTAATAACCCCCCCCCCCATCACTAACATGCTCCCTTTTAAAAGCCCCTATCATGTAATGCAATTGTGTAAATGGACTTTTAGTGAGGCTGACGCACAGAAACTATGTAAAGCATATATACAAGCTGCAATAGTAGGCCTCATTCATGAAAGTGTGTGGTAAACAATGTCTCAAAAAAATCTACAGTAGTTGTATATGTAATCTACACTACGGCATCCAGTCATAATCTCTGTCAACAGGAAGAACACTTTTAACCTTGGACATGTTCATAGATGTGGTACATTATAAGAAAAAAAATTTTTTCCAAAGCAAAATAAATAGATTTGACTGAAATATATTGTAAAGTAAGACCTTCTATAGAATATTGTTTGAAATTGTTGGTATTTTAAGATCGGCAAATACGGTATATGGAATCCACGTGCGTATTTATTTCTTTCCTCTAAACATAAGCCGCCATGTAATATTTACGCATTGTAAAAAATGCTTCTTGCACGTAACATACTAAACACAACACCCTTCATACTTCACAAACATACACAGCCTTGTCAAGAGCCTCATTCCTGACCTTGTGTGTAAAGCATTCTCTTTGCTGCTACATTCAATCCCCTACAGCTGTAGCATGAGCAACTTTAAGCCTCACTTTAGGGGGATCTACGCTGCCTGATTTTCTCAGAACTGAAATGTTACAAGAGTCACACACACAGCAAACAAAACGTAGTATACAATAACCAATTTCATTACCCAATAAATTACCATTTAATATCCTATTATGTTGTATAATACAAACTATGCTGCAGCACCATTCAAAAAAGTGCATTAAAATGTGTAATATTTTATATTGTTGTTTTAGAACTTAAAGAGGACTTAGCTCTAAAATGTAAAGTTTGTTCTTGGACATCCTCCATTATTCTAACCATGATGCGCCATTTTATACCTCACTGGTGCCTGTCAGGATTTTGACATCATTCCTTCTGCTGGCTTACACATCCTAAAGTAAGGGGCAAGAGAATAAACAGCAGCCTTGAGATGCAAATTCTGTCTAAATGAGCCACCTGCCTGTATGCTGCACTCTGGTTGCCACTTAGCAGATGTGTCTGGGGTCTGCCAGGTAACATGTATGGTGATTTCAATATTTACTCTTAACTGGGATATTTGAAATCCCTTCACAAAGAGTCTAGTTACATAGTTACATAGTATTTGAGGTTGAATAAAGACATTAGTCCATCAAGTCCAACCTATTAGTTACATTTGTATCTACAGTAAACTCCCAGTTATCTGACACCCATGTGGATCGGTAGGTGGTGGATAACTGTAGTTTCTGGTTGCTTGAGAGATAATAGTAACACTCAAGGAACACACTACCTATGGCGCCCTGCTCTCCCGCAGCCTCATTCACCTGCCGGCTTGCTTCTGCAGCCGTCAGGTGAATGGAAGCAGCCAGGAGCAATAGCCAGCCTGCTATTGCAAATTACAATAGCAGGCTGGTTATTGAAGCCCTGCTCCCCACTGAGCAGAGGAACAGTCCTGAGAAAGAAAGTTCTCTCTCAGGTCCGTTCATCTGCTCAGTGGGTGAGAACAATAGCCAGCCTGCTAATGGCTATTGCAATTTTAAATAGCCAATAGCAGGCTGGCTATTGAATTCCCGCTCACCAAGCAGAGGAGTGGCTCTGAGAGAGAAAGTTCTCCCTCAGGTATGCTCCTTTGCTCAGTGGATGGCACAATAGCCAGCCTGCTATTGCCATTTTAAATAGCCAATAGCAGGCTTGCTTTTTCTCCCCATTGTTTACATCCTGCTGCCGACCGCGGAATCTAGCCACCAGCAAGATGTAAAAAGATTTTCTTTAGCAACTAAATAAATGTAGTTGCTAATTACATTTTTAGTGTGCACCAAGCAGCCAACATTTTTTTTATGTGCATCAAGTCACCGAAAGGACATAAGTCATTTTCTTTTTTTGCTAGTTGCTTGAATGCCGGATAATGGGGAGTTTATGGAATCTTGTTTTTCTGCTGTGTAAACATATAATACATAACAGAACCAATTATCATCCAAACAAGAATTGCTTTTTTCACAATTCAGTACTACAATTCCTCTGTAAATCTGTAAGGAAAGCTAGTATAATGTCAGTACAAACTGATATGTGAGGCTCATGTTTCACCATGACTAACTTGTGTCAAGGAGAGGCCCAAAACTCTATTAAAAACAGCTATCAATTCAAAAAATATGGATGCTTTAGGTTCCGTATGTGCACCCACATTTGATTTCAGGAGGTCAGCATATGGTTAGTTGGCTAGTTGCATGGTTGTATTATTTCTGGGCCTTTTATTGACAACTTTTACATACTACAGCTAAAAACGTCTGTCTGAAATTTCCATGCTACTGCCCAAATCTTTGCAGACGTGTTTCTGGTTGCATCAGTACAATACTGATTGTATCTCTGCGGACATGTTTCTGGTTGCATCAGTACAATACTGAATCGGGGGAATTGATCAAAACTGGAGCAAACAGAATCTGGAACAGTTGCCCAGGGCAACCAATCAGCATCTCTCTTCAGTTTGCTCAGGTAAGATTTGAAGATGAGAGAAAGAAGCCGATTGGCTGCAGTGCAAAACGGTTCCACATTTTGTCTGCTCCGGTTTTGATTAATTTCCCCCAATGTGTCTTTGCAGACTTGTTTCTGGTTGCATTAGTACAATACTGATTGTGTCGCTGCGGACATGTTTCTGGTACTGATTTTGTGTCTGTGAACATGTCTCTGACTTTGAAGTACAGTGCTAATTGTATCTCGGCTTTAGTAGTACAGTACTGTTTTTGTGTTTCTTCAGACATGCTTCTGGCTGTGTCATCATGGTATTGGTTCTGTCTCTGTGGACATTTTAAAGTGGTGTCAGTTATTTCTTACTGTTATTTTTATGTGTTTACTTGTCTCAGTATTTGGACAAGTCTGTTTTTCAATACAGATAACTATGTTTAATCTCCTGTACTTGTGAATAGTTCTTAAAATGGAACTGGACCCACCAATTTAAGTGTTTTCCGCTTGGTATTTACCTAGCCCCGCCCACTCTCTGCAAGCTTCGGTGTTCTATGAGAAAGAGACGAACGTCTCCTCTCACATTGTATGCTCTGATGGTTCAGCTTCCACGTCTCCACACCGGAGATCTCTGACTTGTCTCTCCATCACATGTCACCACTCTCATTGTTGTCTCTTTCTCATAGAACGCCGGAGCTTGCAGAGAGGGGCGGATCTATGTAAATACCAAGCGGCTGTAAGGAAGGGGTGGGGTTATGGTAATAGCTGAACGGCAGGGGGAACTAAGAATTACGGGGAACAGGTTTCCATACAACTGCTGCAAGCATCTGATTACGTGAGACAGAGCAGGGCGAGATCGGTGAAGAGAGAGGGAAAATACTGCTAAGAGAGAGGGAAAGAGAAGGGAGACTGAGTCAGCTTGATGCTGACAGTCTTCTCAGTTGAGACTCTGCCTCCCACTCCCACATGTAAGCGTGCACACTCCAGCCGTAAACAGTGTGCATGATAAGAGAACGCGCTGCCACGGAAGATAGAGTTAGAAAAAAAAAGCTGAGGGCGGGCTGCATTCCTTGTTAACGCCCCCTAAGATGAAAGGAGCTTGGAGCACGGCTGCAGGTGGCCGTTTTCTGTGACTTGTGATTAATTTATCTAGGATGTGCTGCGACTTTGAAAAAGAAGAAAAATGCTATTAGAGTAAAGGCAAGAAGTACTTTTATTTGCCTTTGGGTCATAATTCTCCTTTAAGGCGGGCCAAATGTCATGGTGTCCAGTGAGCTTATTTTAGTTCTCAACCAAACTTTCAAGCCCTCAGGTGGCTGGTGTCATGGCTGATCACATGTTGCACACATTGGCAACTACAAAACCAAATAGAGGCTACAATGGCACCTTAGCTGTAAAGGATAGGATGTTGTATTTTCTCTTTAATGTTCATGTTGAATGGGTGAAGGGGGATAGCTGGAATGGTAGCACAAAGCAGCTGGCCCATGGGGACAAAAAGTTAAAAAAAACTAGTTCTGTAGACTGTGTCGTTTTTTAGTGTGATCTCAGGCAGCAGCAGGGTAGCCTCCATGGGGGCCTTACAGTCTGACATTGAGCTAATTTTTCTGCTCTGAAAAGGTTATTAACATACTTAATACTATGTAATTCAAAATATTATATATATAGATATATCAATATATCTATATATATATATATATATAATAGATTAATATTGGTTTGTTAGAGATGTCTGCACTATATATGAACTGTACGTTCATCTATATAAATTATGTAAATCACTTGATAAATACTATTATTGCATGTTTTGCTTATGATAAACCCTGCTTTGTTGAGATTCATAACAGCTGCATAGCCTGCTATGGCTGTAGCTACATCCTTGGATCCAACAATAAATTAGAAAATTTGAGATGGTTGCTAAGGGTCATTCAGTAATTTACTGCTGTGAGCTGCATGTTATATAATAAAAGGGCTATTGCCCTTCACAATTTTTACAACTCATGGGCGTCTAAAACACATATCTGATGTAGCAAAGTGATGTTCTACCAATATGACTGACACTTGCATATTACAGGAGGGGTGAACGTAACAGAGCCTCTTCCTGTGAGTTGACTGGCAAACAATGCTGAATTATTTACACGTTGTAGCGGCTCATATGTCCTTGCTGTACATGATCGACTAACCACAGATGCTGAGGTACTAAAGGTAGGATCTATTTCAAGTAAGTGTAACAGAAATGGCTTAAAGGTGATACGAGTTGATAAAAAAATGGCGTAGAGGTGTCATCAACTGAGAGTAAAATGGCTTTAAAGTAATATCAGTCAATAAGGTAATTTTTAAGATTACATTCATGTGTTCAATAATCTAAAAAATAAATATATTGAGGGAGAAATCCACAAACTGGAAAAAAGCACAATGTAAAGATTCTTAAACAAAGTGAAAGCAAAACTGTCTGAAAATTTCAATTTTGAAATCTTAACATATTTCCAAAAGCCAACCTCTTACATTATACACTGAGTGGCCAGATTATTATGACCACCTGACGTTTGTAGGCAAATTAGCTATAATTTTGCGCTGAAGTTGCTAGAGGGCCAGACCATTATAAATAGGGAAGCAGGTTGTTTACCACGACAGTAGAAGTGATTTTTTTTCTGAAGATATGGGTAAACAACGCGATTTAACAGCCTTTGAACGTGGGATGATTGTTGGCGCTCGCAGACTGCAGCATGCCCTATTTTATTCTGCTCTGGAACGCACCAAAACGCATGTAAATGCCCTGGAACGCACTGGACTACACCTGAACACCTGAAAACGGACCAGACGCGTCAAGACTGGCCCGGCGCTACCGCAAGGCAAGTCAACCGGCCGCTTGAGGGCGCCAAAGGGGTGAGGGCGGAAAAATGCTAGTGGTCAGTGGCCACCGCTGCAGTATGGGGCTCCGAGATTTTGACCCCTGTGAGCTGGACCCCACCCCTAGGTTCCCTCTGCTGTTCCGCTGTGTGTGACTGTACCTGCCGTCTGACAGCAATGAAATCTTTCCTCTGTGGACTCGGTAGGTGGGTTTGTTATTTCCCCCCCCCGTCTCCCGTTCCTGAGCTGCAGCGTATTTGGTTTTTTTAACTCTCCCTGCCCTGTCCGTCTCCCGGTCCTGAGCTGCAGCATGTGTGTGTTTTTTTTTTAACTCTCTCACCTCCTTTGTCTCCAGGTCCTGAGCTGGTGTATGTAGGTGTGTTTTTTTTTACTCTTTTTCCCCACACTGGTCCCAGGTCCCATCAGTATTAGGCCCCATTCACACCTGTGCAATTGAGGATTAGTGCGGTTTCCACGCTGATCCGGAAACCACTGATTTCAAAAGGGAGATTTTGGCAGTTTTTAATTTCTTTTCAGCGATGAAACGCAATTAAAAATGCCCAAAACCGCACTAATCAGCACGGCAAAAAAGGGTCAGGGAACAGTTCGGGCGGGGGCAGGTCGGATCGCACTGAGCCGTGCGGTCGCATGAACGGTCCCCATAGCAATGTATGGAACTGTTCATGTCGGTGGATCAGCGTGGCCGAATCGCCCCGGGGGGCTTAATGGAGTGTGTGTCCAGTGGTGGATCCGGGGGGGGGGGGG
>NW_017307309.1:344755-408040 GCF_000935625.1 Nanorana parkeri
CAATTGCCCCCCCACAAGAAAATTGATGCACCCTCCACTGCTCTTGGGGCCGCCATACACATGTGAGGGGTCTGGGCAGCCTAGGGGGCCTCGGCTGCTTACATGGGTACCAGGGGCGGCATGGCAGAGGTGACGGGGGAGAAGGTGGAGGAGGCCGGGCCCCAGAAGCGGCAGGTAAGAGGAGCTGGGAGGTGGTGCAGGGAAAGGGACCCGGACCAGCCCACCTGAGACCCTGCAGGGCCCACCATAGAGAGTCTCGGGTGGGCTGTGCCGGATCTATGGTGTGCTCTGCATGGTCACTCTAAGGTGGGCTGCGTGGAGTCTCAGGTAGGTCCAGAGTCCAGCGCATTCCTGAACCCAGAGTCCACTTAGTGTTAGTGAACATGGAGTGCTGTTAGTACCAGTGAATAGGGAGTGCAGTTAGTGTTAGTGATGAAGTCTTCAGTCAAAGTGTGAAATGGATTATAAAAGGGAACATTACACTGTAATGTTGCCTATTATCTATCTCTCTGATTAAATGATTACAGGCAGGGTTGCTGTCTTATCAAAGTTTGTGACTAGACTCTGTGAGTGCGGTGGAATGTGAGATCGCACTCACAACGTCGGATAGAAGTGACATTTTAGGACCGATCAACTGTTCCAGGGCACATCGATTCTCCTGCACATGCGATCTGTGATGCCGATCTTCCTTGGAACAGCTGACAAATCGTTGGAATGCTTCACCTATTGGTCACACATTCCACTGCTGTAAAACGAAGCGGGATTACGTTAAAATGCGTGACCACGTGACCGGTCACACATTCCACTGCTGTAAAACTGGGTGGGATTACGTTAAAATGTGTGACCACGTCACCGGTCACACATTCTAACGTAGTCACAAACTTTGATAGAACACTGCCATCAGGGGGGTACGGCTGGTACCCATGTGAGGGGTCTGGGCAGTCTGGGGGCCCCCTTACATGGGTATTAGCTGTACCAGGGGCAGCATGGCAGATGTGACAAGGGAGGGGGTGGAGGAGGCCAGCAGCAGCAGGTAAGAGAAGTTGGGAGGAGGTACAGGGAAAGGGACCCTGGTGACCAGCCCACCTGAGACCCTGCAGAGCCCACCATAGAGAGTCTCAGATGGGCTGTGCATCTATGGTGTGCTCTGCAGGGTCACTCTCAGGTGGGCTCTGCGGGGTCTCAGGTAAGTCCTGAGTCCAGCGCGTTACTAAGTCCTGAGCCCAGCGCATTACTAAGTCCTGTGTGCTACTGCGACATTAGAGACCACCGGGGAGGGGGGGGGTTGGGGAGCCAGTGTGATCTGCTCTAGCGCCTCCCTCTTAGGAAGGGGGCCCCAAGATAAAATCTTGCACCAGGGCCCTTTGTTCATTAGGTCCGCCACTGTCACAGACCCAGAACAAAAATGCAAATAAGCTAATGAAAGTCAGGGTAAAGCCAGAGTTCTTTCTCCAGGTTATTAGACAATTGGCACCACAGCCTACATATGATTTCATGACACGTTTTGCTTTAAAGCACTATACTTTCTGAATTTCTGAAGTGTACAACAGTCTAGATGTGCTAATGAGCAGAAGATCTCTGCTCGAAACAAGACAGAATACTCTCTATAAAACCTGGTGAACATCAGCAGTCCTATAACGGGATATAGAGACAAGGTCTGACAGTAAGCAGGGATTTGGCAGAAAGAAATCCTATTAGACAGTATACCTTTTAGTTCAGATGGAAAGACACATTGAATTACTCAATCCAATTGGTTAATGTAGGATCCATAATGACATTCAGATAGTAGTTTTGCAAAACCAGGTCCTTTCAAGGACGCCCTAATATTGTAAAGTACCTTTAATGTCACTGACACTATAAAGTAAAGAAAAATACATGTATTCCTTTTTAACAAATCCATTCCATACTATAAAATCTACAGGATACAAAGATTGTATATACAGTAAACTCCCCATTTTCTGGCATTTAAGCAACCGGTAGTCTCAAGCAAACGGCACTCTCAAGCAAACGGCAAAAAAAAATCAAGGACTTATTTTTTTATGGTGGCTTGATGCACACTAAAAGATTGCCGGTTGCTTGGTATACACTATAAAGTTTTGTTAGCAACTAAGTTCATTTAGTTGCTAAAAAAATTATTTGCTTACATATTGCTACCGGCTAGCGGCTACATTCCGTGGTCGGCAGTAGAATGTAAACAATGAGGAGCAATAGCCAGCCATGATTGGACCTCTCTTTTAGGTCCGCTCCTCTGCTCATTGGGCAGTGTTTCAATTGCCAGGCTGCTATTGCAATTAGCAGATAGCAGGCTGACTATTGTTCCCCACTGTTTACATTCTGCTACCGCTGCGGAAGTGAGGGCGCCACGGTGGGTGGTTGCTTGAAGTTGAGAGTTACTATTACCTCTCAAGCAACAAGAAACGACTGTTATCCGGCACCAGCCAAACCCCATGGTTGCAGTATAACTGGAGTATACTGTGCTACTATATTCAGTATTTCTGAAAATGAAATGTATACTCCTAAAGCTTCACGCATGAACAGAAGGTACAAATGTTAGTGCAAAACTTCTAAAAATAAATTGTTAGAAATCCAATGGAAATAAAGTTTCCTTTAATATAACAGCTTATACTGAATGCCAACGACATAATAAAATGGAACACATATATTATACTGTGCTACAACACAGGGCTGTAGCTACCATGAGGCGAGTGAGGCACTCGCCTCAGGTGCAGCTGAGAGGGGGCGCAGTCAGGGCCGGCCTGGCTGCGCCCCCTTGCCCCTGTTGCCATGGCGAGCACTGGGTGCCATTGGCAACAGGGGCGCCAGGCTGCCAACACAAAGTCCATGGTCCCATCGCACTCCTGACCGCGAAAATACCTTCAGAAAATAGGTGCTGCCATAGTCAACGGATGGCAGCCGTAACAATCATGAACAGAAGCAGAGACACCGGCACTCCAGATTTAGTAGGCAAAAAAAAGTCTATTTATTGACGTGCATCATAGTAACAAACAACGAACGTTTTGGGGTCGCAAGGGATCCCCTTCATCAGACAAAGCATATAGTGTAAGTGCACAAAAACATGACTAATATATAGCACCAACCCTAATCAAAGTGGCCAATCACCAACCCCTGCACTGACCCCATGACATCATCACCGGCGTCATATTCCCGCCAATTGCAAATGGATGAGTGACAGATTATAAGACACAATGGGGTTGATTTACTAACCTTTTAAACACACCACGAACGTGTATACACCTCTGTAGTGTGTTCCCTCCCAGCATGATCTATGGGAGGAATCGAAACACCTTTGTAGTGTGTACACACCCAGCAGGTGTGTTGTGCAAAGCCCTGCAATGAATAGCAAGGTAATGTGGTGTAAATTAGCTCTATGTTATGTTGCTTGCGTTGATTAATGCAGGAATGTAAATGCATGAGCTAACCATTTTTGTCTAAACTGTGAAGCAGCATTATATATGCATCATGAGCATGATTTTTCCATATATGGCATTAGTGGAAATATGCTTTTAGAGACTTTTTGGTTGATAAATACGTTTTGCTGTGTGAAAATCACACACACCTGGTGTGTGTGTGTGTGTGTTTAGGTTAGTAAATCACCCCCAATGAATCACAGTGTATATGATATAAAATGTGTAAGGTTACTGCCAATCGGCTATAGATCGGGAGCTCGCTCATTGTGGAAGATGGAGGCCCGCTTAGGAAGTACTCGTCTGATAACATCGCCAACACAGCCGCGGCTCAGCAGAGAGAAGAGGAGCGGCACAGGCTCCAGCTTCTCCTTGGATCCCCACTGCTCTCTCCTGCATGGATGGGCAGAGGACTGTCGTCAATCTCTTTGTCTATTTCAAAAGGTAAATGTCAGGGGTTTTATAGACCCCTGATATTTCCCCAAAGCCCCCAAACAGTAAAAAATAATTTGAAAAAATAAATAATAATTTTAAAAAAACCACACACACACATATATTAGACACACTAGACATGTGCAAAGACAACAAATTTGTTTTGGATTAAATGAATGGAAACTAGAAATGTTTTCATAAGTTTCGTCAAACGAAACAAATTGTTATGCTATTTTGGATTTGGCCACTAGAGCATTCTGCGCATGGCATGCGCACTGCTATCCAGGAGGTGGGTGCATGATGTCACATACCGCACAAGTCTGTTGGGGGGGGGCACACTAAATTTGGTTTTAGTTCACATT
Organism: Nanorana parkeri; assembly: GCF_000935625.1. Classification (NCBI taxonomy): domain Eukaryota; kingdom Metazoa; phylum Chordata; class Amphibia; order Anura; family Dicroglossidae; genus Nanorana; species Nanorana parkeri. Next base: position 348,975 of record NW_017307309.1, read on the forward strand.
TATACTTGCTATGTGTATGAACATGCGCAAAATTCACGCAATTTTGCACATGTTCAAGAAAAGCATGTCACGCTTGTGGTGCCAATTATTGGTATGCTGCACTCCAAATGTGGCAAGCAAGACGCGCAAAGCTCTCGGCTCAAACAGCTGCATGATCCTCTTTGCCACCCAGAGGACAGCCCATCAAAATGGCCTGTCTTATGTGGACGCATGACAAATGCGCAAAAACTTTGTGCATTTGCACACATAGTAGGGGTGAATAGAGCCTAAAAGAACTATGAATTTCAATGGTGCATTTTGTTGACAAGCCTAAAAGTGAAATAACTACTTTAACTGTTTTAAAAAGAAAAGAACGTAAAATGACTGAGAATAGAAGAGAATGGTAGACAAATGAATGTCGAATTTTAGGAGTCAGTAGGCATTTCCACTAACATGTGCTTTATTGTATACAACCCAATGAGTACAACTTATCTTCATATAACATATAGCAAAAAGATCACCCTGAATCCCGCTCATGCGGTTATTCTCCTTTTGCAGACTTGCATCCCTTTGCACTGACATGGGTCGGCACAGCCAACCTTGCAAGATTATAATGCAGAATTACTAGATTGTGCCTGCATGGCTTTCTTTTCTATACTAGTACCCATCAAATGGTGAGTTAAACTAAAATGTACTCATGGTAATTGTTACAAAATGCAAGCTTCAGTTATTGGTTCCATTTCTTTTTTAGACTAGAACAAGGTATTTCCTGAGTATTGATTCAATTTCCTGCAAGATTTAGATTTACATTTCAATGTAGGTTACTTAGTCTCTGGAGATTTCCTTGAAACTAATTTCTTCAACAGGACAAAAGAAAGTATATGTTGAATAATTGCTGTTCTAATTCAACATTTCTCTCGTCTTTAAATATAATTGTTTGAACGCATAGCAAATCTGGAACTGGCTTGGAATTAGTATTGTAACAGTGGCCATAGCAGTCCACTTAGTTGCTATGGGGCCTGGGGGTGGGAAGTCCCAATTAGGGGGGGCTGCTGAGTTAGTTTAAAAATAAAATCTGTGTATGTATGCAGGGAACACAAATACCGCACTGTATTATTAAGGACTGCAGAGGTTGGAGTTGACACTGACCCTGTTCCCCCTGTGATATTTCCAATCAGGAAGAGCTGACATCAGACATACATGAGGAGACTTCAAGATCATTGTCACTAGTAACAGATACCCCTTTGCAGGCTTATGAAGTAAAGAGAATCAACATTTTGCTATGGAGCCCCATGATCTGTAGTTATGCACTGCTTGGAACAGTGACTTCTCATGGTCATAAAGTTTGTAAGCACAATTTCAGGGTCTTGTGTGCAAATAATTTGCTTCACTTTTTTTCAATATAATACTTCTGTCTGAATAATAATGCGGATCTGCTACCAAAAGAACACTTGGATATGTGGTAATTTAGGAAAGATAGCTATAATATAGGGCTGTTACTGATTAAAATTTTCGTGTCGATTAATCGAATTTTTTGTAATCGATTAATTTCGATTAATTATAACGCACATACAGATCCAACTACATTGGCCAATACACATACAGCACATCAATGAAGTAATAAAATGAACTAGGATCACACTAATCCAGCACGTTATTAATCTCACGTGCTCCACTCAATATGGCCGCCGCTTGAGTGGGGCAACTCGGAATAATAACGTGCTGGATTAGTGTGATCCTAGTTCATTTTATTACTTCATTGCTGTGCTGTATGTGTATAGGCCAATGCCTTGGCTGGCGCTCGTGCAGAACAAGTTTCTTGGGCAAACCTCTTAGTTGCAACAAAACCGGAAGTCAGGCGGTCACAGAACTCGATAAGTGTCGACAGATCACCGGTGATCGATCGAAAGTTGGAACTTATCGAGTTCTGGGACCGCCTGACTTCCGCTTTCGTTACAACGAAGAGGTTTAAACAAAAAAGTTCTTCTGCACAAGCGCCATCCGCGGCATTGCTCTATACACATACGCCACAGCAATGAAGTAATAAAATGAACTAGGATCACACTAATCCAGCACGTTATGAATCTGAGTTGCCCCACTCAAGCGGCGGCCATATTGAGTGGGGCACCTGAGATAAATAACGTGCTGGATTACTGTGATCCTAGTTCATTTTAGTACTTTATTGCTGTCTTGTATGTATATAGGGCAAAGCCGCGGATGGCACTCGTGCAGAAGAACTTTCTTGGCCAAACCTCATAGTTCTAAGGAAACCGGAAGTCAGGCGGTCCCAGAACTCGATATGTTGGGATTATCGATAGAACACCGGCTCCGTCGGCTAACAAAGGGAAGGGGGAGGGAGGAGTCCGGTGACGTCACGGACATCGACGTCACCGGACTCCTCCCCCCTTCCCTTCGTTAGCTTTCGGAGCCACTTGGGGAAGGGGGGAGGAGTCCAGTGACGTCTATGTCCGTGACGTCACCGGATCTCCGCTGGGACTCCCGGAAGCCGGCGGAGAGGTGAGTGTTTTCATTATTGATCAAAATAAATAGGTCAATCATATTCAAACCTGCCATGTAATTCTGAATGTGACTGCTGCAGGAAGTATAGATAGAGGAAGTTAAACAGCAGCCTTTAGGAAGTACAAGTCTACTGCCCTCCTACTAGGGTTGCCACCTTTTCTTTCAGCGAACCCGAACACTCTTGCGACTCACAGAAATTTTGGCGGGGAGAATAAGTTGCTTATTCATATGTAAATAGCGCCACCCATTCATATGTAAATATCACAGTTAGACTATTTTTAGTGGGGGGCCAGTAGCCCCTATCTTAATTTTGGTTGCCTCCTGTCTGCCTGACATCTTGGGTTGACATCTTGCCTGACATCATCCGGGTTTTGAATGCCTGACAGCATTCAAAACCGGGAGTGTCCGGGTGAATCCCGGACAGGTGGCAACCCTACCTCCTACTGACCCTGTATAAAGTCATGTGTGTGTTTATTCTTCTGGAAGTTACATAGAAATCACATTAAGGTAAACTGAGATACCTAAATGCTTATTGTTTTGAAGTAAAAGGCACAGAGATGTTGAATGTCCACTTCTGATTATTCAGTGGTGGCATCATACAAGTAAAAATTAAAAAAAGCTCTCTAGTATCTCATTCTGCTATACGGTGATGTGGTTTTCATTTTTAAATGAGGCTATCATCTACAAAATAATGTTATGCAGCCATTTTGTAACAAATGCTCTAGTTCAGTTCACAAAATTTACAATCTATTGTTTACAATCTATTTCAATAGAGTGCTTTTACTGTGCAAACTGCACCACCATGATAGATTACATAAAATAAAATGGTAATGCAAGTTGTTTTTCCGTCATTAACAACTAGAGGTATTAGACTGTTAACAATGATTGCAAGTCGTTATTCATTAGGAAAAAAAGCATGGGTTTTACATGTTGCTTTTTAAATAATCATTTTTAAAAGCTAATGCATTCACAATCTCAAACTTGCTTTTGTTGTGAATACTTAGCATTGCTGTATACCACAAATGCAATACATATTCACAAAGCATTATCTACACTTATTGCTGTATACTGAGATTTTGCAAAACTCCTAGAACCTATTATAAACTGAGCACTCAGAATAAACCCTGCTATGCATACACTTAAATTATGTGTGTTTACTTGTGTAACACATCATGTTTTGCAGTGAAATGAGGTGGTGGAGTGGTGCACCCTGGTGTGGGTAGGTATTCAACTTGAGTATAAAAGCTTTGTACAGGCACCAGAGCACCATGGACATAGCTAGGCCTTGGAGTAACACCCTAGAGCTTATAGAGAAGAAAGCATCAAGTGGGTGGTGAAATGACTGCAGATGGCACCGCTAGTATCAATGAGGAATCAAAGGTGTGCTGGTGACACTTTGCTACACTATTTTACCAGTCCAGAGAAAGTTTATGGGTTATAAAGGACAATGCGTTCAACAGGTAGCTTGATAAACCAGCTACCACGGGCTAAATGTTATTCCTATAAATGATTATTCTGCAGTTATTTCCACGCCATACGCTGTGAGACCTCCATAGTACCCTACAGCATGAGGGCTATTGTAGTACTTCACAAATTACCACCCTCTGGCTTCAACTATAATTTCCACAGCACCCCCAGATCTAGATTTATTTTTATTGACCTGTTTTATTGACCTGTTCAGAGTAACAGCCTGTGCTCAAAAAAACAGCAGGGCACTTTATAACATGAGACCATGCCTTGTATCTCATAGGAGTATACCTGCAGTGTGAGATCATCTGAGACACTGATGCATCTGACTGGTAGCCTCATAAGTAGGGCTGCAGCTAACTATTATTTTCATAATCAGTTACTTGCCCCACTATTTTTTCGATTAATTGCATTAAAAAAATCCCCCCCCCCCATTAATCGATAATGAGAATAGCTGCCAACTATTCTCATAATCGATTAATTGTTGCAGCCCTACTGTCTACATTGCGCTGCAGTGTGCGGTAAAATGAATCTGTGAACAGTGCATTACCCTATTGTTTTCCTTGTAAATTCCTAATTTGAATGTCCACGCTCCATTCAAACTTTAGGAAAATCTATCCACCCGCCCTGCTGGGGTGCCCCCTTGACCCTCCCCATATGAGCTATTAGATGATGATCCTGGGATGACCAAGACGTGGGAGTGCAATTGGTGTAGAGTGTTTTTTCACAGTCACTTTTGATATACCGGTATGTTTTTATGTATCGACTGTGATTGTGAAAAAGCCAATAAAAACTATCTGATTTACAAAAAAAAAAACTTTTGGAAAATCTTGAAGTGTACGGCACTTCAGTGGCACCAAATAGAATTTGCTGATCCTTGCAAACTCTGTGAGGAGAATTTATCAAAACTGGACCAGACAGAATCTGGAGCAGTTGCCCATGGCCATAAATCAGCTTCCCTCTTTCATTTGCAAAGCTTAACTAAACAAATGAAAGATAGCAGCTGATTGGTTTACCATGGGCAACTGCTCCAGTTTTGATAAATTCCCCCCAGTGTATTTCCGGAGGACATATAAGCTTGTAAAAATAGAAACACAAAACAGAGTGCACTGGATCATGCAAATAAAGACACCGTAATTCATGAAAAATAATAAAATTGCACTTACATTAAGATTACTTGTTCAGAGCATTTCACCAGCTAAAGTCCCATCTGATGACAACAAGAAGATGCTGACAAACACATTTCCAAAGTTAGCAAAGGAGGACTAGACTTGTACTCTGAAATAAAGGAAGAACCGCCAGTAACATGTTTAGGGGCCCAAGAGAACGGCATCAGAGTCCCTTGTGGGGAATTTATCAAAATTGGAGCAGACAGAATCTGGAGCAGTTGCCCATAGTAACCAATCAGCTTCTCTCTTCAGTTTATTCAGTTAAGCTTTTAAATGAACGAGAGACACTGATTGGCTACTCCAGATTCTGCCTGCTCCAGTTTTGATAAACCCACCCCCCCTGTACTTTGTGAATGGTTCACAAAATATGAAACGTTATGTGAATGGGCAGGAGGAGAGAGGCAAATATAAACAACATCATTTTTTTCCACTAACCAGCACTACTATGCCTGTGAGGAATACAATATTGAAAGTACAAAATAAACAGCAGGACTTCCCTAAAGTAGAAGTCTGTACATTATTTGTCTGCATGCATTCATTTCATTAGAGACTGTTATAGTTTGTATAGCAAAAATGCCAATGCATGAGTCATTCTATTACATTTATTTATTTATTACAGGTATTTATATGGCGCCGACAATTTACGCAGCGATTTACATAGTTGCACATTCACAACATTCACATTGCCCTGTCTTCCAGAGATGCTTTAGACCCGTTGTATAGAAAAGCTGATGCATCTGCTAATCTGTGCATGTTCTTCATCCTATTCACTGTAGCAGAAATGCAGTGCGAGATACACATTCCAATATCTGGTCTACAGCCAGCCTTTATACCAGTGAACATAGGCTCTAATGCAGATGGAATGCAAGACACGGCACAGCATATCTGACCATGAAGAACACTGGTCCAAGTGCAGAACAGCCTGCATTTATAGTAAAAAGTGCAGCATATAAGCAGGAGGGAATATGGGTATAAATAATAAGGGTATTTTGTCTGCTTTTGCATCACTGTGTGAGATTTTGCATCTGCACAAAAAAAAATTAAAACTACAAAAAGCAGCGTTCAGTGAAACAACAGACTACTAAAAGTTCAAGTTTGATTGGATACAATGCGGAGGTGTTAGGCAGAAATTGCAGACTCCCTAGCTACATCTCCGTGCTGCCCAATTAAATGGCACATTTTGGGTTGTACTTTTAATCATTATATTGAGTGATTTTAGATGACCCTCAAAGTTCTAAACTGTATTCTTGAACCAGTAATACAAATAAACAAAAAGGGTTTATTTATAAAAGCTCACCTGGCAGATGCCGTTCACACGGCACTAGCGCCCCTAGATGACACTGAGTAAAGAAAATTCCTATACCCGTCAGTGCTATCTAAGGGTGCCATGTGAACAGCATCTGCTCACAGATGTTAAAAAAGATCCAAAAGTGTATTTGTATTAGGGTTGGAACCAAGCACAAACAGAGCAGCCCAAAGAAACAACAAATTGTTTGGAAAGGATCTGTACTTGTTGGTCCCCGATTTGTGCCAAGCGATTCACCGAGTGATTCAGAGAAACATATTTATGCCAGAGATTCTGTACATAATTGTAACAAAGATTTATATATAACTGTGCAAAAGGACAATCAATCACTATATGGGGTATATTTATATACATTTTCACACAGGTTTCTAACTGGATTTAAAGTGACATTAAACCCTCAGATTTTTTAACATAAAACAATACTGTAATGTGCGCCTTACTGTAATCCATGGTACACTTTAACTGGAAAAATGTGTTTTGTGGGTGAAAGTTGTGTGAATATTGTGTGAAAGCATGGACCCCCCAGTTTTTCAAATATGCCTAGAAGCTGAATTCTGGTTTGATTACCATGTGTAACAACACAGATTAACGATTTTTTAACAATGCTACTAAATAGACCCAAAAGCATAATGCAATGGTAAAAGTAGAGCTGCTGGCATATTGAAACAGAATTTGGAAAGATCATGGTCATGATTGCTAAATTATATGAAACAATTACATTTTGTATAGCTTCTAATTATTCGCAAAGCACATTTCCTTATGAATGGAAGATATTTCGTAAGAAATTTTCAGGGTTATTTACAAAAGGGTGAAGAGTTTGGAGAAGGCAGGAGAAGTGAACATTGGGGTCTATTCACTAAGCTGCCGAGGGAAGCCCGAGTGAATGACCGATCTGAAGTGAAGTGAGCCGAACACTGTTCGGCTATTCACTTCAGGCTGGTACGGCTGATTTCAGCCGTACATCAGCTGAAATCAGCCGTATATCTGCTTGCTTCGCGTGGCTTCGGGTCGGCCAAACATGCTCAGCATGTTCGGCCGACCCGAAGTGCAGAAGGAGTTCGACTCAGCCGATCCAACATCTGGATCGGCTGAGCCGAACCTCTAGCAGGCTTCTCACTGCTGTTCGGGCTATTCTGAAAGATGCCGAACAGCAGTGAATGAATAGCTGTATGCCACTGAGCGGCATTCGGCTCGGCTGTTCTGCTCGGTCCCTCAGAGGGACCGAGCAGAACAGAAAAAGAGTGAAAAAAGTTTTAAAAAGTAAATAGAAAACGATTGTGCGGAGCTAGCAGTGACAGCTAGCTCCGCCCAATAGTTTCCTATTGTCCGGCGGCTCTGCTGCTGTAAAATAAAGAAAAAAAACTCTCCCGGGCGCCTCCCGCTCCCGGCCGCCCAGGAGAGAAGCACTGCTGTGTCTTTTTTTAAAAAATAAATAGACTATAAGTGATCTTAGACTTTAGAGCTCTGCTGCTTATTATTCTTGCTAAACGGAAGGAAAAACGAAGGTGTTGCCCTATACGTGGACATATTCTGCACAATTTAGGTCTAAAAGGGCCTAGCTTTGCCTCTAATCCTCCAGCATATGGTGACCTTCACTGAGCAAAATATAATGCCACAATCATTTTCCTCGTGTCCCTAGCCTATTTGTAGTAACAGAAATGATACAAATAATGACCTGCCTGCTGTAGAGTAGAGAAGGTTCTGCATAACCACTGCCTCCTTATAAACACAAACACCATATCTATTGCTGTATGCTGCTATTCAGTCTTGTCTCATACTTATGAAAATAGGGAGAGAGCTTGTTTATGGTTTGCATCTGGCAACTTTGCGAAGCATTTTTGACAAATGTGAAATAGAGAGTTTGCATTGGATCTTTCTATTGCATCTTATGGAGAACAATGTACTTAAAGCTTAACTCCAGGCAGATATAAAACAACACAAATTGATAACGTTACATATTCATTAAAAAGTATAGTATTTTGTAATTGCAACTAATATAAGTAGCACCCTATAAATATGTTCTTACTGAGTGATACGCATTGGGATGAGCTACCTAGAACCGAATGGAACATTAAACTACACGGAGGCCAAAAGATCCAGAGTGTGACTGTCTTCTTTTTTGTCCAATAACTAGCACAAGTACTTGACTATAATTTGGCATCAACCTCCTGTCTCCAGCAGCAGACTGGTATGGTCAGCACTAGGAACCAATCAAGTTTGATGCAGTGCACATGTGCTGACAAGTAAACATGTTCCCAGGAGAAGACAGCAGATAGATGACCGTATCGATCTTCTATTTCTCCTTCACTGTCCGTTCACAGGATGGATGTACAGAGGCTTTATTGCATAACTGCAGTAATAACAAGTCAGGTTATCAGCCTGGCTGTGCTGTCTGACAGGGCTTTGTGACTCTCAGGACGGACTTTGAAGGAAAAACAAATACTTTGGCATGTAAAGCAGCTGCCATATATGCATTTCCACAGTGTAGTTAGTTGTTTGCCTATGGTTCAGCTTTAATTTGACCTCAATCTGATCTCAAATGCCTGAGTCTATACCTATGTCTGAATTTGCCATGCTTGTGAAAATGCATGTAAGAAAGTCATTTTTTTTTTTTTTTACAAAAGCCTTTACAGCTCTCCACGCTGCCTAAGAGCAAGAATAGTAGGAAAATCAGTTAAAAGGAAATGTTTACTCATTTCCTCCTTCACTTCCACTCAAGGAATCAAATGGTGGGGAGGGAGAACACTGTGATGAGTGTGCTTTTTAATAGCTTAGTGGTACTCTGATTTCATATGATACTGCACCACCTGCTTATACCTGGAAAGTAAAGATCAAAAGGTACAGGAAATGGAGAACCCCTCATGCCCTGCCAAGTCATGTAAGATGCGCACGTCTGAAACAGTGCTCCTCTCAATATGTTACTTGGTTACATAGAGATTAATTACTACTGGAAAGTCTTCCTGTGTGATGAAGAGTGCATGTCAGAAACACTTGTTATAGTCCACTGAAAGGCCTAAAACAGCCTAATTATTGCAAGCCAATATTGAGATTAAGAATGCTTCTTGATATTAGTGGGATGTTTGTGGTTGCCATAAAACGTATAATTTACTACTTGCTGTCTCTATTATACAGATACCTTGCTAAGTACGCTATATTTTTACCTCTAACATTTTATAGGGCATTACCAAAGCTAGCCATACACAGAAGTAAGATGACCATTCAGAACCAAACAACCAGATCTATAAATGATCATCTGCCCACCTGACAATTACATCCAGGACTATATTCATGCCAAGCAATCACTTATTGTTGCCTAAAAGAGAGTAATGGTCTGCACAGAGTTATCTGTAATAATCTCAACAGAGTTTCCTAGAAAATCGGACAATATTTGTCTACACCAGTGCTGCTTTCTTGATATTTTGACGTGTGCACCATGCATGAGCTAAATGTTGCATTTTACAATAACTTTCTGACAACAGTGATCCTAATACTGGATGTTGATGAGACATATTTGAGCTAAAGCTAGTAAGTGAATGGTGTATTCTAACCTGTTAGTAAAGATCATTTTATCTACTTCTATTTCAGTAATTAAAGGCATTGCTCCTATTTTCATTCCAACAGATGAAGAGTGAGGTGGTATCATCATTGTTATCAATCTTAATGCTAGCAGAATTCTGTAACAGCTCAGACACATTAAATGTGCATCCCCAATCAACTGGAAAAGGTGTATCTAATGAAACCTGTAATGTGAAAAATATGATAGCCGCTCTTATTGACTTTTATTAATTGTGGCCATATTTATGCACTTGCAACAACACAATATTGTCCATTATACTTTTTAATTGTACTAACAGTACATTTTTGCAGAACAAGCTTTCAGGAGTCTACCCTCTTCTTCTCGGTCCAAGATGTACTGATTTATACTTGGTCTAAGATGAAGAGGGAAGATGTCAAAAGCTTGTCCTGAAAAATTAACAGTTAGTGCTAATTAAAAAACAGGTATCATTCTATGTAACTAGGTAACTATCATGCACTGTGTTGACCTTCATCTGATAATTTCATTTTTCTGGCTGTCATGTTGATGCTTAAATACTTTCTCAGTCACCTTTTCTAAATGAAGTAAATAAATTTGCAGTCAGGAATTCTGACTTTACCTGTAGCAGATTTGGAAATTTAAAATGAACCTATCGGAACCTATGGAAGTAATCTATATACATCTAAAAAAAACAAAAATTAAATTGCCTTTAAAACCAACCTTCCCTTTCTCCATTTGCTGCAGGCAACGTGGACCAATTCAGGAAGACGCTTCACAGCCACAGTTACTTGGATTCCAGTCCTTCTTTTAGGCTACCCTGCTGACCCCACTTGCTCCCCCTTCCATCCGTGATGCTGCAGCCTTCTGGCTTCTAAACCCAGGCTGCTGAGACAGCCAAATTACATACAGTACTAGAACACTGCAGCATCAGCGCTAAATGCTTTCTATCTGGTGACCCCTAGGAGAGCAAGAAGAGAGCAAATTGCTTGTTATCATTCAGATAATAACATTCTTCAGGATAAAGTCTTCAATCTCCAAACACACTCCAAAAATGGGTTTAGAAACCATGCCTTTCCCTGCCTATCATTCTTCTCCACTACCATCTTGACACAATCAAAAGCAAAACACGTGCTACTATATAACTTGATTGGATACAGTTTTAATGGGGGGGTGGAAACAGTGTGGTCACTGGATGTGAATTACTCTATCGTGCAGGTTTGTGTACCTCATATTTTAATACTTACAGTAATCCTTGCTATGTATTTTAAACTGACAAACTTTCCTATAGTGCTGCTTGATGTGGAATGTACAATCCCTGGAATAAAATGTTGCTTTATGCCTTTATAATTCTTTAAATGTTACTATATGCATTCATGAACAGTTCATTAATTAGCATATTCATCTTGTCAACTTTTTGACTTTAGATGCCAGTTTGCACATCAACAAAGTGATAAGATGACACGAATCTAAAGTCATGCGTGACAAGTAAACAACTCTGAGGGATTAAGAATGTATGATATTGCAAAATGGGTCTTTCTGTTCTGTCTCATCAATCTCTAGGGTTTGTTGCCTATTCATTTTTAAGCAAATAGATTTTTAATGTTGGAGTATTTAAGTCTTCCCAGGGGTAGAATTGCAATACACCATCACAGTTAATAATGATCCATTTGTAGACTAGTGAAATCTATGGATTTGGAGAGGGAAACATGTGACATAAGGAAACTGGTCATTCTGTCTACTTTTGTTATAATTGACACATTTCTGTATCACAGTTTCCAAATAATGCAGATATCTTCCTGTTTTTTAATAGTGCCAAACATAAAATAAACAAGGCTGACAGAGGTAAGATTTTTTTTGTATCATAACATCATACAAATAATTTTTTGTATCAAACATTATACAACATAACATTATGTTGTATCATAACATCATTTCTAATCTTTAATCCCATGTAGTTTAGAAAAACGACATTTGACTTTCCACTGCCATGCCTTTCCCTGCCTATCATTCTTCTCCACTAACATCAAGCTAGGATATGCTAGCCCTGTGACATGTATAAACACATCCATTACATGATCAGAGTGAGCTAGCTGTTCACATTTCACAAATATATGTGGTACTATTACATAACCTGCTTTGATGTACTGCAACCAAATCTGAAGGACCTATGTCTTGGAAGTCTATTCTAAGGCTAAGAGCTAAACTACATGTGCAATTTTAATCTCCTTCTACTGAGAGATTTAAAGTATATGCAAACCTATATTGTAAAAGTGTGGGTCTGCATTCCTCTGTCCCTTACAGTCAACATTCTGAGCTAAAACCAATGTAAATACATGGTCCTTGGTCCTGCCAGTCCCCTTGGCTTCCTGTTGGTATCTGACCAGGTTAACCACAGAAGCAGATCCCCGCTAGTCAGGGCCGGTGCTAGGATTTTTGCCTACACAGGCAAAGTTGCATTTTTGCGCCGCCCTGCCCCCTCCCGACCCCCGACCCCCTGTAGCGCTGGGCCTGCTCTCTATCAGCATGTTTTTTCTTCTTCACTTACCTTCGGTGCGGGAGAGCAGGGGCGAGTCAGCGCTGGTCCGGTGGGAGGAGCTCCAGGAGGGGTCCTAATTTAGCTGGCCGGCGACTGCCAGAGGTGCCACGCGTGTTGGGATCCAATTAGGACCCCACCTGGAGCTCCTCCCACCGGACCAGCTCTGACTCGCCGCTGCTCTCCCGCACTGAAGGTAAGTGAAAAAAAAACCATAGCGCAAGCATCGGGGCATTTTGACAAGTACAAGTACTTGTCAAAATGCCCGGTTTTTTCCACCATCACCCTGCAGCGCCCTCAGGCGGCCGCTTGCCTTGCCTTGCGGTAGCGCCGGGCCTGCCGCTAGTGTGCTAGTTTGCATATTTTCTTGTTCTAAAAAGGCCTTTTGGATGCTGTGTTGCTGCATATATTCAATTTTTGGACTCCCTTCAACCTCCGGTGTTACAAAAAGTTCCCAGGCATTAGATACCCTAAGTACTCCAGCGATGTTTCCACCTCCATCCTCCAGCACTGCTAGCCCTGATTAGACAGAATGGCCACAGCATCATTCTTAACATTACCCTAGGGGTGTGTCATCGCACACCCTGGGCCCACAGTACTCAGGCCCACAGTACTCAGCAGGGCTTATACGTCATTACATGAGAGCTGCTCATTCTAGGAGGAAGGCCTGTTCCCAGCTGCTGCCAAGAAAATAGAAGAAGGACCTGTCAGTTCATCAAATCGGATAAAATACTACAGGAAAAGGGTATGTTCAGGGGAGTTTTGTAGAAAAACAAATCTGGGGAGTATCAAATAATCACTAGACAGATGGAGCAAATTTCTGCCAATGTAGTAAGCTACACAAACATCAGCAATAAATCTCACATGATCACACAATACTCTAATCAGGAGTTTGATTGCTACAAGATACCACTGTATGTTACTTGTATAGCTTAGTCCATAGGCAGTAATTTTGTTCTAGCGATCAATCACTAGTGGTTTTGGTAGCATGTTTGATTTGGTACACATCTCCTCTGTATATCTAGCCTAATGAGGTCTGCTAGCAAGTGGTTAATTCTCTCAGTAACAAGAGATTAATACTGCAAGTGTAGCTTTAGCATGATTCACACCATGTTAACTATTTCTTCATTACATTGTTTTTATGATGAACATCTGCAGGAGGAAAAACAAAATAGTAAGCAGTTTAAGAACTCCGAACAAACTGCTGGAACATTATTATGCTCCCTTTCTCCAAAAGTCAATGGTTTGTTCATTTACATAGATACACGATGGGCATATACAGTATCTACAACCTAGGTTCATGGTGTTGGATTGGCTGGAATTTACCACACTTTTACTGGCAACACTTGCTGCATTTCTACTGCTTAGAATACATATTTCCAGAATCTTTAATGTAAAGAAGAAACTTTTTTTGCTGCATGTGGGGCTAAGGAATGTGCTTGTGGTGCTGTCCATAGTACTGATCCTCGTTTTTCACAAAGATCACCAATTGGATAGTAAGCCTCTACTGTTCTGTACTTTTTACTTTTTATTAATTTTTTAAACTAAAAAAGTGCCCTTCTTTTACAATTAAATTCCATCCTGGCACACCAAGCACACATGCTTCTATTCATATGGCCAGCCAGCAAGTGGCCCTCTGCCATGCTGATAAAAGTTTTTGACTTTCATCAGCATGGGAGGAGATTATCCTAATGTTGCCTAATGTTGATGATCACTTGGACCTTCAACACCCCCAAAATCCAGGAAGTGGTAGGCCAATGGGGGAGTTTGTTTCTTTTCTATATTTTAAGAATGTCTCAATGCACTCCTTGCCAGAATTCCATTTAAAATGCTTCATTGGGTGCTGAAGAAGGCAGAGGATGGTGTGCTGCATAGATAAATGTATAGAAGGATAGGCCACCATCACACCAGAGGTCCACTTTATCTTCCCTTCTTCCACGTTATCCCATTTTGCATCGGTGCTCAAAGACAGAGCTTCTTACAGTTTAGATCCAGGGGAATTTGCATTACCACCTATAGTTATAGTGTATTGAATGCCAAACTTTTTTTTAGAGTGACACTAAACTCAGGAGTTAAATCTTAATAATACCTTAACTGTTATTAGTTAAGTACCTTAACTAATAACAAATTGCAGCTTAATTGTGCTGCACTCCTGTGGATCCTCCAATCATCTCTGAATTCATGCTGACATTGTCCATCCTTCTGGAGGGTGGCTACTTTTGTTCCCCATGGTCCTTGTGTGGGTGGCAAAATAGCCACCGATCCAAGCTCGCTCCTGTGATGGACTACAATCTCACATTTAGTTTACTAATTTGTATTGAGATTGTAGTCCATCACGGGATCAAATGTACCCCCCAGCCATGCCAACATTATATAATAATAAACCACAGTTTGCTTGTATACATTGTTCTTGGCACATCATATAGCATTTAACAAATGATCTAAGCAGCCTCCATATCCTGTTAGAGGCTCATCACATTCCAGTGGACAAGAACATTTCCATATTCCATCGGACAGATAATGGAACTATTATTGAGAGCAGCCACACCATTAGTAGTAAGCTGTGTTCTCAGCACATAATTGTGACAAAAGGTTTTCCCTTTTAGAGTTCTTCTGATTCATTTCATATATTATATGACAATACTCAGGGCTATTGTACAATATAGTGCTGGCATTTTAAAGTTTCAGGTCATACTCACTTGTATGGTCTGTAGCTGTAAAACTCTTACCATGCTTCAGTCTGCTACATTGAACTCCACCTTATTTGCATAGTGTTAATCTCAGTTCCTGCAAAGCTTTTAATAAGTTATTCTCAGACTCAGTTTCATTGTTTTCTCTTACCTGGTTTGACCAGAATCCAAAAACTTAAGAGATCCTGCAAAGTCTGCAGCAAGGTACAATAAACAGTCTTTGGAGACACATAAGGTAGCAGAATTTGGTGACAGAGTGCTGTTAAATCTTAAAGGGCAAGTGCACTTTATAAAAATCTTCCCTTGTTAGCCTTCTAACCTAAACCATCCTAAAAGCCCCGCCACCCAGCTGTTCCTTTACCTCAGCATAACCGCTATGGAACCTTTGCTGGTTATCTATTATGGACAGAAATCTTCTTTAGCACTGGCCACACCTGTACAATGAGCCCCCATGGAATGGAATAGGGCCGTACTTTGATTTAAAATTTCCACTCAGAGAATGTAAATAGCGGAGGAGGCTGTGTCTGTCACCCTAAAAAAGTAAGGGTGGGGTCTTTGTAGGTTAGTTTAGGGGACTAAAGTGGACAGACTAGTGCACTCACTTGTTCTTTAAAGAGACCCTGTCACCAACTTAAAATATTGCAGGTAAAAACACTGAAAAATCCAGTGCCCTTACTTTTCCAGCAATCCAACAAAAATGTAATACAGTATATTGCAGCTTACTAGTCCGTAGATGGGTGGCTGCATTAGTATTCTTTTTTAGGCTTTTCTCCTTTATTTTCATCTATTTATCCTCCTAGTAACACAATTCCTATACTACGGTGACAACATTTACTTACTCTGCTGTATCTATAGAGGAGCAGCATTGTCACCCTAGGACAGGAAGTGTATTAGGACTACAGAAGAAATCACCCTCTCCTCATCTTTATAGTATAGTGGGGAGGTGTTCTATATTCCACAGAAAGAACTAGGATCAATGCGAACTGATAATAATGCAGCAGAGGCATAGAGCACATAAAGCTAATAATTCAGGATCAAGTTTTTGGTTTGTTTGTTTTTTGCATTTATTGAACACACATATAAAAACTTTCAATGGTAAAGGACCAAAAGAAAGCAAATAGGAGGAGTTCAATGTTGGGGTTTGCATATGCTTTAATGTGCTGCAGAATTGCAAATAATGTTTTTTCAGTTGTATGTGTGTTAAAGCACTGTAAATCATAAACTATGCCATCATGTATTATTTTTTGTATACATTTACATATTATGTATTATATATTTGTATTATATATTGAGTAAAATTCTTGTGGTCACCCTTGTTATCCTTTGTTTCATCCCAGTGCTGCTTATCTCATGCAGCCTCTCTGCAGCCACTTCCAGTCTACATTTATGCACCCCAGGGATGGCTGCATAACATTTTCCGCGCGGGTTACCTGACGGTGACAACAGTGGACCGTGTCTGCATATTGTGTGTTAGAACAGTCACTTGCAGTCTGTATTGGAAGCCCACGTGACAGGGTGACAAAGCAGGAGTACATCTGGGAGACAGGGACCCATTGTTGTCAACCTAAACCAGGAAGTACCTGAACAAGGATATACATGGCAAAATCACCAGGTATTAATTCAACAAAAGCTGCAGATTTTAAAATATTACCAACTGCTTTTTAAATTACAATAGGATGCTAAAGGTTATATGAGCTTCAGGGATTGGTGGGATCTACTTTATTGCTGGAGGCTGTTTACAAACAGAAAATCTCTATCATCGCTATGGAGACTTGCTAATGATGTAAATCATGAATAGATACACACCTAAAAAGAGCAAACCAAAGTAAAAATTGAATTTGTAAACATTCCTTCAACATGAAGTGAAAGCATATAATGAAATATAATGAATAAAGCAACTAATGACATTTGCTCGGTTCAGCCTTTACATCTACAGATCTGAGGCTGGACAGAAGTATTTATTTGGAACAGTTTTGGTAACTGAGAGCAGTATATGGTAATGAATGCCTATCCTGGCTATCCATGAAAGGATTTGTATCACACACAACCGATACAGAACTGATACTGCACCCTTTTTATTTGACATGAACAGACTTTGACTACAGACACCAACTGAAGCTGTGAAGATGTAAGAGATATGCTCTCTATGAAGTTTCCTTTCAAAGTCCCAACCATCAGGCTGCCAACTTCAATGCATTAGGATTCCTCTAGAGAGCTAATAGTTAAAATTGTTTTGCAATGTTTCTTTTCAGTTTCCTGACTGGCATATCCTGGTGTGTGATAATCTAGAGCCTTTCCTGCGGATTACACAGCTGCTGTGTCCCTCCCCCTCTGCCATACTACCGCCTCACCAACCCTTCATTCCACGCCTGAGGACCCTATACACAACTGTCACATTTTCATGATCTGGCATCTATGCAATCCCATTTTAACAACAAGTGTAATGTATGTTTTTGCTTACAAAGTGCCATAACTCCTCTGAAACCAAAAGCACAAGGGGAGCATTATGAATGTAAATGTTCAGAAACCACTGCCGAATATGTACTATTCAGCTTATAAAACTCAGAGTGCATAAAAAAAAAATGAAGACAATTTATTATCCAGCCTGTCCCTTGAGATGTAATTACTCCCTAGTTGGGAGCTGACGTTGAAGGTGAAGCCAGACTGTCAATTATAGCCCATTCTTTAAAGACAACTCAACCCTTCCTGTGACAGGCCTGTGTTAAAACTCTCTGGTCTTATATATCAGCTGATCTGAATGGGGCAATGTGGAGACCAGGACCTATCTACTGACTTCTGACAAAAGTCAATATTTGCATGTCAGTAACAGCACTAGTTAGTCTGCATGTTTTCAGAACAGAATATGTGTGTTTGTATCAGCTAATGGAACAGATCAGATATGAAGCCACCACTATGTGTACATGCTTATTGATTAGAAAGGTTCATTTTAATTATTCTTAGTCAGAAAAAAATAAAACAGGTTTTGCACTTCTGATTTAAAGAAAAACAAATCTTTTGTTGCTTGTGTGACACTGCCTTCCATGGAAGGCGTACATTTTAAGTGTTCCATGCTTCTCTGGCACTACAACATGGGGTGGGCAAACTCTGGTCCTCAAGCTGTAGTGAAACTACAAATCCCATGAAGTGAGCCGGCATGAAAAATCGGCGTGAGTGGCTGTATAAATCTTGCAATGCCTCATGGGATTTGTAGTTTGAAAACAGCTGGAGGGCAGGAGTTTGCCCACCCCTACACTACATTTAGTGTCAGAAGAGATAGAACACTGAGTCTGTGTCGGGCTGGGCACTCACTGCAAGGCAGACATTTAGGTTAGCCACAGCCCTGAAAATGAAAGGAATAGAATTTGTATGACACTGCTGTTCACAATAACCCACATGCATCAAAGATTGTGTACTCCGACAAAAATGATACTGGGAAAAACACAGATTTGCAGGGCTATTCACTAAGGTGAAGGGTTTGGAGAAGGCAGGAGAAGTGAACAATCAAGGCCAAAATAACTGAACTGGAAAGTGAGCTGAATTATAGAATTTTTCCAAATCAGCTATTTTGACCTGGATTGTTCCCTTCTCCTGCCTTCTCCTAACTCTTCACCCTTCACTCCCCCTTCCAACCTTTGCTGAAGAGCACCTCTTTTTACTATCAATACTGGAGGGTTCAGGCACAAAATACGATTGAGGGTATAACTCATAGCTCATGCACCACCTTTCTTAAGTAGTAATGGGCTCGGGCGTGTTCGCAGCTCCACGTGCCGAGCCCGCCAGGAAGCTGACGGTGCCGCAGCGCAATCACAGGTACTGAGACATTATCCCGGTCCGCAGCTGCAGACATCGGGAAATGGCGGGCACGGCACGTGGAGCTGCAAACACGCCCGAGCCCATCACTACTCTTAAGCTCCATTCACACCTGATCATTTTGTGTATGCATGTCAAACGCACATAAGAATGCACGCTATGATGCGCATATGTGAAACGCATGAAAATACAAAACCATGAATGGCACCCCAAACGCAGCCAGGAAGACAGAAGTTTTCCATTGCAGAAACCTTTTATGCTGGTTTCCTTTCTGAGTCTATTGGTGTGTCTGCAGTGTTTGTATTAACTTTTTTTTAATGTTGTAAAAATTTTGTCTAAATAAAGAATTTACCACAAAATGCGTAAAAACGCAGAGAAAAAAATGCAGGATGCAGGTCACAGATTTTGCTACTACTTTTCCACATTTGTTGCGCATTCAGGACCCCACTGAAATCAATGGCGACATGCAACAGAGCAAAAAAGAAATGTGCACATGATGTGCATTCGTGCTTCGCTCAGGTGTGAATGAGGCCTTAGCTATCCTCCCCAGTATAGCACCCCACACAAAGTCTCCGAGCTATGTTATATTCTTCTTCTGTGTGCTTCTCTCCCCCAGAGAATCTGGAGTGGTTGCTCTATAAGTAAAGGCAGTTTGGCACCGCACAGGAAGTGCATGCAGTGAGAGCACACATGCAGTCTAAGTACACACTGTGTGAAAATATGTAGAATAAAGTACAAGCAGATCATAGACAGAGCACACATAGCCACAGCACACGGACTGACCATGCACACACAGCCACAGTGCACACTGTTAGAGAATAGTTTTAATGAACACACAGCACACACAAACTCTACAGTTCGTAGATGGTTTCCTCTTTCTGCTCTTATTACAGCACTGGAATTCTTTTTGTATTCATGTGTATCTGTATATCCGCAAGCTGGCAACTGGGACCTAACTAAGTATGGGAGCTTGATTGGTGCACAAGCACTCAGCAACATACAGTACATAAGACGGGGACATGATGTCTTTGCAGAGATGACGGATGTCTGAACAAATAATTGTTTAGCACCAGGCTACGGAAACCACTGCTTCCAGTTTGGCAGGCAAAGAATTGCAAGCTATTTAAATGGTCACGATTACTGTATGTATGTAAAAAAGCTATTATCAGATGTTTGCTGTTTCGGAATTTTACAGTGGAATAATTTGCATTAAAAAAACACTATATACTCCACATAAAACACCATTCTGAATTGACCATTCAAAGAACAGACACACTTTGTTAGTCACTATGTAAATATAAAAGGAAGGCAAAAATAAACTGATTCAAAAGAAATAGCGCACACAGTAAAAAGACTGCACGTGAAAGTACAGTGGCTTGCAAAAGTATTCTCCCCCTTGGCATTTTTCCTATTTTCTTGCATTACCACCTGGAATTAAAATGGATGTTTTTTCGGATTACATGTTTTGTACATACACAGAATCCATCATGGTGAAGTGAAACAACTTATCAAAAATAAAAAAAATGGAAAAGTGGTGTGTGCAACCTTTGCTATAAAGCCCCTACATAAGATCTGGTGCAACCAATTACCTTCAGAAGTCACACAATTACTTAAATAAAGACCACCTGTGTGCAATCTAAGTGTCATATGATTTCAGTATCTATACACCTGTTGTGAAAAGCCCCAGAGTCTGCAACACCACTGAGCAAGGGGCACCACCAAGCAAGCGGCACCATGAAGACCAAGGAGCTCTCCAAACAGGTCAGGGACAATGTTGTAGGGAAGTACAGATCAGGGTTGGATTATTTAAAAAAAGCACCATTAACCCTTTCGCTGCCACCGACCGAAGGCTTACGGCGGAATAAAACCGCTTGCAGTAAGCCTTACGTCGGTGGCTTTCATCCTTCTTCTATATGCTCATGGTTGCTTTAGCGACTATAACTTATATCAGAAGGGTCCCCCCAACTGTTCCCTGTAAAAGAATAGCTGTTAACAAAAATGCAAGCTTCTCCTGCCCTCCCAGAGCTTCTCCATGCTGGGATCTGTTTCTCCACAAAATCCCACTGCTCTCCCCTGCCTGTATGGAGTAGGGAGCGCTGAGCGGTGAGGAGCGAGAGGGCTGCCTGCTGTCAAATTCTGGCCGAGCAGCTCGGAGAATTGGTAAATATCTGTGATATTTACCGATTTTCTGGATGCAGCACAAACACTGGAGTGATCGCTGATCACTCCATTGTTTGTAAACAAATGGTGACACATAATAGTTACATCACTTCCTGTTACATCACTTCCTAATAGTTACATCACTTCATGATTTTCTGGATGGGTAGAAGCAGCTCAGTGGCTTCTATCCATTCATAACTGGTTGATTGAAAATATTTACTATATTTACTAAATATGTACTATCTGCGGTTTGTGAATGAATGGGAAGCCTCTGTAGTGAGTGCATTTCATGAATTCAGTACTAAGGCTGCAGAAAAAGAGATACACACACATATATACATATTATGCATGTGCAACAGTATATTGTGTGCATATTGTGGTGTGTGCCATGCACATGTGCTGCGGTGCGTTGTTAGAGCAGAACACAGTGCTTGATTTTTTATTACTTTTTAAAATAACATTTTAACTGTGTGGCAGCGCATGAAAAGCGTTCTGATGCATTGCCATGGATTGTGATATGCGGTGTTGCGATAAAATGTACGCCTGTATCATTTTATCACAACACACACACCAACACAGTGCACAAACGATTTTTAACATAAGTTGCTTATTTACAGTTTTATGTTCCTTTATTTTTTTTTTACTGTTTCGCAAAAAAGCGCAATATAAAATTTACAATTTTTTATTTATTTCCTCAATACAGTTTTATCTTTTAGATTTAGTTGGGAAAGTATTTTGTTTGTGCACTGATACTGATTTCGGTGTGCTTTTATCAATTTAATTGTGTATTTTTTTGGTTTAATATTGATTTGATAAAAAGTTGCAAAATTATCGCAGGACCTACAAAATTAGTTGTACCATCTTTTTATTCTACAGGGCCTGTGCTTTCAGAAAATATATGGTTTAGGGGGTCTTTTACAAAATTCTAAAAGCTGCAGTTGAAAATAAATAAAAAAGGTGAAAAAAATGCAACGGTGTGGCCAGCAGAAGTTAAAAGCCTTCTGTAGGGCTTGGCAGCAAAGGGGTTAAATCCATTATAAAAAAATGGAAAGAATATGGCACCACAACAAACCCACTGACCAAGCAAGGAGGGAATTCATCAGAGACGCAACAAAGAGGCCAAAGATACCCTAAGGAAGCTGCAAAGCTCCACAGCAAAGATTGGAGCATCTGTCCATAGGACCACTTTAAGCTGTACACTCCACAGAACTGGCCTTTATGGAACAGTGGCCAGAAAAAAACCCCATTGCGTACACAAAAAGAAAAAAGCAAACACATTTGCTGTTCCTCAAAAGGCATGTGGGAGACTCCCCAAACATATGGAAGAAGGTACTCTGGTCAGATGAGACTAAAATTGAGCTTTTTGGCCTACGAGGAAAGTGCTATCTCTGGTGCAAACCCAAGACCTCTCATCAACCCGAGAACACCATCCACACATGATGCATGGTGATGGACTGGCAAACTGCACAGAATTGAAGGAATGAGGGATGGTGCTAAATACAGGGAAATTCTTGAGGGAAACCTGTTGCAGTCTGCCAGAGATTTGAGAATGGGACGGAGGTTCACCTTCCAGCAGGCCAATAACACTGAGCATACTGCTAAAGCAACACTCGAGTGGTTCAAGGGGAAAAATGTAAATGTCTTGCAATGGCCTAGTCAAAGCCCAGATCTCAATCCAATTGAGAATCTGTGTCATGACTTAAAGATTGCTGAACACCAGTGAAACCCATCCAACTTAAAGCTGCTGGAGCAGTTTTGCCTTAAACAATGGGCAAAACTCCCAGAGGCTAGATGTGCCAAGCTTATAGAGATGTACCCCAAGAGACTTGCAGCTCTACAAAGTATCGACTTGGGGGGCGGGGGGTGGGTAAATCGTTATGCATGCTCAAGTTTTCCGTGTTTTTTTATTATTTCTTGTTTGTATCAAAATAAAATATATTTTGCATCTTCAAATGGTAGGCATGTTGTCTAAATCAAATGATACAAAAATTAAATTTTATTTCCAGATGTGGTAATGCAGCAAAATAGGAAAAATGCCAAAGAGCGTGGATGAAGAAATCTCCATTGCCAATTATTGTGTTGTAACAGCCGGTACCTGCAGCTGTGAGAATACCAGACAATTTTGCACCTTCCCCCATTGATTCCAGGGGAAAAGTTTGTCAAGTCGGGTGCTGATGTCAGGGCCACCCATGGATCGAATTCTGGCTCAAATCTGGTGGCCAATGTAAGTATTCCAAACCTCTAGTTTTGTTCAAAAACCCTTGTGCTTGCCCATAATTGTTTTTGAGAGGATAAGAGTTTTTTACATAACAAATATTTATTCAATACAAACAAGTGAAAACATCCATTGAAATAAACCACAGAAAATCAAAATTAAATTTGTATACACATGGTACAAAATGAACTAAGGTAAAAAAAACTCCCTGTGTTTATGGTTACTTTAAGCTGGCTATACACTGAGTAAATATTGGCCAATTCTTTACGAACCACATTGAAAATACTAAGGTACATGCAGAAAGGATTGGTCTGCCTCTCCCAATAATCCAATTTGGTGCCAACCATCTCTACCTGAATTTCTGTCGGTCCCGAGTGCTGCATTGTGGTCCTCTCTGGGTATTAAATTTATACATCAACTCTTTGTTGCCAACACATTTAAGAGCATACAAGCCCTTCAACTAGAGTGTGAGATCTCTCTGGATACATTTTCATACTATAACTAATTTTAACATGCACTAACTATACAGCTTGGGCTAGGTCACACTAGAGCGATCCGTGACCGCTTGGCAATTGTGCACAAAATCTCGCGGATGGCCATGCGGACACGGAATCGTCCAACACTTGCCAATGCTTGCTTTCTTTCATGCTTTCTGCTATGCTAACAGGGTTTGATCAGATTTGGGGCCTATGGTCTACCTCACCTTTTATAGCAGCATCCGCTGATAGTCAGTAATTTAGGAGTCTATCATGAACTATCATGCATGTTCTGTATGATATATTCTTGTGACACTACCTTGTGTACACCAACTAACAAAAGACATGAAACTACACTGAGTGGCCAGATTATTATGACCACCTGATGTTTGTAGGCAAATTAGCTATAATTTCACGCTGAAGTTGCTAGAGGACCAGACCATTATAAATAGGGAAGCAGGTTGTTTACCACGACAGTAGAAGTGATTTTTTTCTGAAAATATGGGTAAGCATTGGAGAATTCGTTAAATGTTCAAGAGCAGCTGTTGTTAAAGTGTTTAAAGACTGGACTGTCGCGCCGAAAATCTGAACGTGCGAATTGTGGCCGTCAGCGACTAGTCAATGTTAGGGCAGAACAGAGAGTGGTAAGACTGGTACAAGACAACAGAAGTGCAACAGTGCATCAAATTACTGTAGATCGTAATCAGGGATCCTCTCAAATGATATCTGAACGCACTGTTCACCGTACACTGCATCGTATGGGATATGGAAGCCGAAGGCCTGTTCGAACACCTTTGCTGTCTGCAGTTAACAAGATAAAGCGTCTCCAATTCGCACAGGAACACAAGGATTGGACAGTCGAGCATTGGAAAAAAGTCATGTGGTCCGATGAATCACATTTCCAGTTGCATCATGCAGATGGCAGAGTGAGAATTTGGCGGAAACAGCATGAAAGCATGCACCCCATATGCGTGAGTACAACCCTTCAAGCTGGTAGGGGCAGTGTTATGGTTTGGGGCATGTTTTCCTGGCATGATTTGGGCCCTTTAATTCGTGTGGAACAACGTCTGAATAGCACAACATACCAAAGTATCTTTGCTGATCAAGTTCATCCTATCATGTTGATGGCGATACCCAATGGAGTTGGCTTCTTCCAAACAAGACAATGCGCCATGCCACGGTGCTCGTATTGTGCAGGAGTGGTTTCAAGAACATGAGGGAGACTTTACCTTGCCTAGGTGGCCCCCACAATCACCAGATCTCAATCCAATTAAGCATTTGTGGGACGAAGTTGAAAGAGCCATCAGGCAGCTGGTTCCACAACCATCAAATCTCACAGAACTGGACAGTGCTATTCATCAGGCATGGGGTCAGATTCCTCGCATCACCTTTCAACATCTCGTGGAGTCAATGCCAAGAAGAATCGCCGCAGTATTGAAGGCAAAAGGTGGCCCAACTAAGTACTGATGGGGTGGTCATAATAATCTGGCCACTCAGTGTATATTTCTTTGTGATAATGTAATTGTGTGATATACTGTAACTACTGTATTTATCTGTTTTCTATGAAACAAAATTAACAAAAACAAAGTTGCAGCACCCAGCAGCAGTCTTAGGCCTTTTGAATATCTACCCAAAGGAGGCATTTACAGTTTAAATACCATGCATAAATTACATTAAATGCACATATATTCGTATGGGAATATTTAGGTTGAAATGTATGGTGTGGCAACAGGGTCTCTTTAAGCAAGCAGGAGAGATTATTGCCAAACATACTGTACAACTCTACCCTGCTCGGAATACACCACTTTTCATCAACTTGCACAAGTTGCCATTCTACTACCAAACTCATGGACAATATAGTAATAAGACACTGTGCTTCCTATTTGCATTAGTTACCAATTTAACGAAGGAGCAGCATGGGGGAACTTTACCCTATTTATAACCTCTACCATGCGCTTTACAAGATTATAATTAGTTTTGCAAGTAAGCTACTCCCAAGAGTAGAGCTAAAATAAACAGACAGGCTTAGGATGAAGGACTTGCACTGGATTTATGGCCTGTCTGAAAACCTGTACTGTTTACAAAGATATTTGGCCCAGAATAAAGTGTACTTTAATTACGTACATGCAGTCAATGTCTGACAAGGGGGTCTGTTTATTTTACTGCTTTAGTGATGCACATTGCATGTGTATGACAGACATCTATGTATTGTTACATGACCTGGCATGTGATCAGGACTCCATTACAGAACATCTTAATAAACATATACATTATATTACAACCAGTAGTCACAAGAACAATGTGTCTGGAATACACCAAGCATGTATATGTTTATTGTATCATGTTGATAAATGTACATGGTTTAAATTGCTTATTTTATAACCTGATGTGAAACCGGTCTTGTGTGTTATTATAAATTAATAGACCCGTGTGTATTAAAAAAAAACCTTTCCCTTGCCAGTCTTTAAAGACTCTGCTGCCAAATATAAGCTATTCAGCTAATAAACAACTCAATGGTACAGTGAGCAAAAACTCTGCCCAAGTCCGTCTCCTAGGATATAGTTATTGCCCATATGGATTCTGACATCTTGCCTCCTGCACAACATAGAAATATTGTAGCCAGGCTGTCAATCACAGCCTGTACATCAAAGACAACATAGCCTTTCCTGTGACAGTCATATGTCACTGCCCACTGCATACATCAGTGGCCAGATAGTCTAGAGATTGTAATGATGGCTTAGATGCAGACGTTTTACAAGCACTCAACATTTGCATTGGTAACAACGCTATTTGGTCTGCATATTTTGCAGAAAGAAGGATTAGGTTTTAAGCTGAACTTCAGTCAGATATATGATGCACAAATTGAAGTAGCTCTGTAATCATAAAAGTAAAATGAGGGGGTATTAAAACTGGAACAAACAAAATCTGGAGCACTGTGCAACCAATCAGCTTCTCTCTTTCATTTTCAAATCTCAACTGAACAAACGGAAGAGAGATGCTGAATGGTTGCTATGGGCAACTGCTCCAGAATCTGTCTGCTCCAGTTTTTATAAATTTCCCTCAATGTATTTTTTAAATGAAAGCATTGTAAACACCTGATTTTGACTTGGTTTTGGCCATCATGCAGTCTACAACAGAGCTTAGAGTCGGGTAGGGAGAAGCAGCACAAGAAACCAATCAGGTGTGCTACAGTGCAGGGAGTATGTGATAGGAGGAGAGATGACCTGATCAGAGTGCTGCTCCTCTTTTTACTGTCCAGTCACACGGTGTGTGTATTTCATTTGTACATTTAACTGTTTTTCTTAAGATAAGTTTTAAAAGAGCCGATGGAGCAGACTATAAAGGTACCACTACGTCCACATGCTTAGGAAATGTAAAGTAAGAAAGTAAGAAAAAAGTAGCTGTAACTGGTTCCTTGGTATACAAGAACCTTACAATTACACAGCAAATGTCAATGAAGAGGGCAACTGCTTCTTTCATTATACTTCAAGACTGTCTTAGGAATCAGAGGTTGGCCTTCACCCTATAATAACTACCTATCAGCATATAATTGGGCATATAAAGGCGTTACATTTTGGCATATGCAAGGGGGGAAAAAATGAGCAATCTACTAAGGATGGCTAATAAGGTAAACATATGAGCTTCTAAAGTTTAACAAAGGATTCCTATAATACAAATTTGGATGAACATATTGATAAATGGTCTTGGTCAGGCTTGGTCTGAGCTCATAATCCCTCTACTGCTATACCGTAGGTTACAGATGGAGAGAAAATGATAGCTAACATAAAGGAGCAGTGTACAACATTTTTAGATGGTCCTGCACATTACGCTAGAATTTTGCCATCAAGGAATTTCAATATAAAGTGGGTCACAGTGCCATACAGATAGCCTCGAGTAAAATAATACTTGACTCATTGTCAGTTCCAGGAAGATATAACAATAAAGCTAACCCATCACACAGTAAAATGTGCCAAGTGGTCTAATGGTGCCCTGCAATCCATGCATATGTACAGTCAAATTGGGACTCCCACTCGAGTCTGACCAACCTTTTATGTGACTATAGCCCAGTATTTTCTAGACAGTCAACTTCCAATCTAAATCTGGGCACTTCTGGCTTGTGCAAATCCAGAATACCTAAAGCGTTAAATTACATGTCTTCATTATGTCCAGTGATAGCATATTTGAAAGCGCACATGTCCATGCCCGAGACTTCAAGTGAAAAGTATATATCTTGTGGATTCAATTTTTTTTCTAAATAGGACATCTGAGGTAAGAAGAGTAAAAAAAGCTCCACAAAATGACTGCTTGTGGTTAGCGAAGTGAACCTTCTCTGTTGATGCCAGCGCACTCAGATGTTCCATGGCTAATAGTCTGGTCTGTATGCTTTTGGCTGCATATATGTGCACAGGCCAGCAATTAATGGAAACCTAAAATAAGGTATGAGAAAGCCAGGAAGCCATATTTATATCACGGGAATAAATATTTGAATACAGTAAACCATACAAGCCACAAATATAAACTTGCCAGAGACCATGGCTGAGAGATGAAAAAAAAAAGTCTCTGTGGGGAGATAGACATTAATGAAACAGAGGGTCCATTATATGGCATGACAAGTATAACAATTTTAAGCACATCTGTTATAAACACATTGTCTAAGAAACAGTTTTATTGTAAACTTTCAAGACACCATGTGCGACACATCTGAAAAGTTTACATTCCTAAATAAACAGTATTGTTTAAAGTTCACTGATCGTATCTCATGTTTGCTCCCTCTTTCCTGGCAACCCTTAATTCAGACTCTTCTTCCACTGACATTATAAACAAATCAAATTAACTGCAATTTTTTTTTTTTTGGCAGCACAACATGTATCTAATATTACACCTGTGACATCATTGTTTTCATTGCCTGCTCAAATGTATGTCCTCCACCAGTCTCCTAGCTAGCCCTCAGCTCCTTTTGTGCCTTACTATTTCTGAACTGTTTTCATTGTTAAGGGGATCCACCCCTGCCCAAAAAAAGAACACTTTGGCAAAATAAAATGTTACTGCTGTCCCTGAGGTTCTCACTTCCCGATTAATGTAAGAGCCTAATACTACCTTCACAGAGATTGTCTCAGTATTGAATAAACTGTAGTGTCCATTCACAGCGCATGGTTCAACTGCATCTTTCTGCTACAGTCAAAACAATTAAAAAGGGAGACTATAACGGTTTGAATCAAATTTTTCCTTTTTTTTAAAAGCATATACATTCTTAAACTGATGCTTTTTTTTAACTATTTGTATAAGCATTTTATACAGGGTAAGTTTCAAAGAACAGCAGAAGATGTATACTTTGACTCTCTCTTTCCGAAGCCCCTTTTACATGGGCGATCCAATCAGGTCCAGCTGTCAGTTTTTCAGGTGGCTCTGAAAGGGAGCCCAATGTTACTCTACGGGATCCCTCTTCGCTGTACTGCAGGCAGACAGGAAGAGGGGGGGGGAATGAGCCATTGCTCTGACCCATTAAGCTGTCGGTGTAAATATGAGGTTGAGCTATTGAGTTCCGTAAACAACAAAGTGGTTAAAATGCATAAAAAGTAGGGCTGCGTAAATTAACGATTAATTCCTCTATTAATCGTTCATTTTTTTGACCAGTACGCAGGGCTCCCTGCAAAGAAAACAGTTAAAGAAGAACTCCAGGAAAACTTTATATTAACCCTTGCAGTGGGGCTACCCCTGCACTGCAAGGGTTAAGGGCTCATGTGTGTCTAGGGACAAAGATAACAAAGTTATACTCGCCCAATGCTCAGAGCCAGCCAACTGTCACAGCAATCCTTCCTGCCTGTCTACTACTCTGCAGCAGCACTGGAATCATCCTCAGCGTCCTCACGTCTATACAATGTGTATAGAAGTGATGATTTACGGGACCTTAGACTGCTGCAGAGGAGGGGGAGAGACACTGGAAGGACCGGTCTAAGAAGAAGCTTTCTCCGTTTTCTGGTGCCACCCCTCCCCCCCATGATACTACTGTATCTTGTAGTAATGTAAGGGCCAGTGAATTGGACCACTAAGTGTAGTGAGGGACAGGAATTCGACATTCATGGTAGTATCGGATTATGAAAACATTTTTAGGCGGTGATTCTTCTTCAGTACAGCGAAGAGTGGCAGTGCGGACAACAAGAGAGGTAAATATTTGTGCATTTTTACTATAAAATAAGCCAGTTTACAGATAGCCTGCAAAACATGAGAAAAGGAGCCTGGAGCGCCACCTGCTGTCTCCCAATGTACACCTGAAATATATATATTTTAATATTTTATACTTCTCTGAGAAATTAATTTTTTGAAATGGAATATTTTAGCCTAGAAGACAAAGAAATGCAAAAACACTACCTGCATTACCTTTCAAAAGCCACCAAGACGGCATTAAAATAATTCACTTCTGGTTCCCAGTGAGCTCCCGGCCCGACTATACCACACAACAGCTAACAGCCTTCATCATAATTCACTTCTACATTGTTTCAGACTCCTCTACAATACTATCATTTAAAATTAATTAAAGATGTCTGACGTTACTGACTGTAATACACTTAAAGCTGAACTTCTTGCAAACAGGTAAATCCAGTTAAATACACATATGAAAAAATATAACAGAGCTGTTTTAACTGCTAAACAGATTTGCATTTCTGTTTATCCAGTCTTGAGATTTACAAAATACTGCCACACAAAGTCCTGTGCTTTTTGCAGTTTCTCTTTTGCTTACACGTATCCTTTCAACCACTACCACCCTTTGACTGGACAGTGAAAGGGGAAGCAGCATCTGGTGAGCTCATCTCTTTTGTCACCCTGCTTTCTCCTTCTATCAGCATGCTCCTTGTACTGCACCACACCTAATGGGCTCCTTGTGCTGCTTTTCAAACCTTCTCTCTCTGCTCTGCTGTACAGGGACTGCAAAAGGTTGAAGCCAAGCTTGTATTTGAAAATAAAACCTAAGAATGTATTCATTTGTGCCTCTTATGTCTGCCTGGAGTTCAGCTTTAAACATTTATTGAATGCATATTTTCTAATATCCTTAGAGTCCTTTCACACCAGAAGTCGTGCTGAACGCATAGCTGCTGGTGTGTGCTGGCAGGTACGGTGCTGATATGCTGATCCCTGCAAATCGCACCGATAATTCATTTTTGTAGTAACAACTTTATTGAAATGTCACAAGTGACATGTCATTAAGCTCTAACGGCAGAGTGTGCTGTGCTGCACTTGTACCATGCTGTATGCAGCACTTTTTTTTTTGCCGCACATACCACCACAACACAGGTGTGTAAACTGAGCTGATTTAAGACAAGGCAACAGCACAGCCCCAATGCATCTGGTGTAAATGGACCCTAAGATTGGAAGGAGGAAAGCATGCATCATTTCAGACAGGCACACAATAATGGCAGACCAATGAAGTGCATTGAATTGATGGAACGCTTTGTTAACGCATGTTTTGCTGTAGCACACACTAAAAGGCCACCAAGTGTTGTGGTGGGCTGCATCCGGTGCATGTGCAATTCTTTTCATCCGTTCTGGTGCGTTGGCAGCCCTTGCATTTAAATGTTGCACTTTAAAGAGCATACGATAGTGCAACACACTGGAATGTACAGATGGGAATGAGTCCTTGGTGTTTGTTTAAAAAATTGTGTAACAAACTGTAACAATGTTTCTGAAGCATGTTAAAGAAACGAAACAAGTACTTGACTGGTAACTACCAGGATGAGTGAACAGGCAATGCAATAATCTCCAGAAATGCCTCCAAAATAAATAACGTTGGTAGTTGAACAGTACATTTAGTTCTAAATATCAGACAAAAGGTTATTTGTGGACGAAAAAGGCACAGAAGATTCAGGTTTTGATGCAAGGTCAGGCTCTCTACAATAAGGGCATTTGGGATCTGTATTTAAAGGGACACAGAATATTTTAGTGTTTATGCAAAGACAGACTCTATACAATGAGGGCATTTGGGATCTGCATTTAAAGGTGGTACATAAGATTTAGGTTTTGATGCAAGGACAGGCTCTCTACAATAAGGGTATTTGGGATCTGTATTTAAAGGGACACAGAATATTTTAGCTTTGATGCAAAGACAGACTCTCTACGAGGACATTTGGGATCTGCATTTAAAGGGGGTACATAAGATTTAGGTTTTGATGCAAGGACAGCCTCTCTACAATAAGAACATTTGGGATCTTTATTTAAGGATGCACAGAAGATTTTAGTTTTGATGCAACTTGCAAGGCCAGGCTTTCTACAATAAGAGCATTTGGGATCTGTATTTAAAGAGGCACAGAAGATTTAGGTTTGGACAAGATGTCTACAATAGGGCTGCAACAACTAATCGATTTAATCGATAATTGGTCATGAGAATCGTTGACGTCAATTCCTATTATCAATTAGTTGATTCTGCGATTAGTTGCTGCCACCGCTCTGCCCCACCATTCTCCGCCTCTCTGGGACCCACGGCATGCAGTGGACTGTGTTGCCTTCCATCCCAGCTGCCCTCCCCGCCTGCATCAGCTGAGGCAACGGTGATCATGGGGACACTGACCGCTGCAGCCGGCGCCCTGTCAGCTGCTGTGCCCTTGCATTCCCCTGTGCCTCAACTGCGACCTGTGCCTCCGCTGTGGCTCCATCGCTCCCCACGTGCCCCTGCTGCAGCTCAGGTTCTGCCCGTGCCCCCGTTGTCGCTCTGCTGCTGCCCCATGCCCCCTCTTCCTATCAACTTATCAACTACTGGCTGTAGAAAGCCAGCGTCAAATCACCCATTTATTGGCTGAGAGAAATAGCCAGCCTGCTATTGGCTATTTAGAATTGCAATAGCAAATAGCAGGCTGGCTTTTGCACCCGCCCACTGCCTGCTGTCAATCAGCAGAGGAGGACCTGAAGGAGAACTTTCATTTCCTTTTGTCCTTCCCCTGCTGATTGACAGCAAGCTGTGGGCGGGTGTAATATCCAGCCTACTATTAGCTAATGCAATTTGAAATAGCCAATAGCAGGCTTGCTATTGCTCCCAGCCTCTGCCTGCTGTGTATACATTCTGCTGCCTTAGCAGGTAGCTGTCATTCCCCAGCTAAAACTATTGAAGTGGAAAGTTGACACTAGGGTTTTAAAAGACCCCTAATGTCACCTTAAAGAGAACCTGTCATCTCCAATGTATACTAATGAAATCACGTAAAAAATACAAAAGGTTTAAAAAAAATAAAGTTAAATCAAATACCCAAAAAAGTAAAATCTCTCTTCTGTTTAATATATATCCATATTTTACGCATTACTTGCCAGTTGACATTTTCTGCAAATTCTGTACTTCCTTTTTTGCATATTCCGAGAAGTTCCCATCTTCTAGTTGCGTCATAATTTTCCTATATCCAAGTTTATTCAAACTCCAGGTTTATTAATAAAATCTTTCCAGGACAACTACCTGTGTTTACATTGCAAGGTTTTATCAAATTGTACTGAACGCTTTTACCAGCCTCTGCTGTGTAGATACTGCGATAGGGCATGTCAGTACACTTGCTGGATTCTTTCAAAGTGGAAGATCCTATTTTCACCATTTAAAATGATAAGTCTCAGTGTTTTAGAGGGATAGAAACTATGCCGGTAGTGGGTACATCTGTGTACTTATGTAAAAGATGCAAGCAGAAGATCATTTTTAATTTACATATCAGATCAATTATCACTAGTTTTGTAATTTAAAGCAAAATAACATAAAGTAGAACTTAAGCTACATATTTTTTTTTTATTGGAATAGAAGGGAGGGTTATAACCCGTCACCTTTTTTTGCCAGCTATGTCCCATAGGGGAATATTTCTGTAATTTCCTGCAGACAGCCACAACAGGAAGTTTGAGGAAATCCCTTCAAAGTGAAGGAAATCCAAATAAGTATATGTACCCTGAACATGTTACAGTTTATACTCTTCTGTGTAGCTTTTGGCTGGAGGTACTGTGGTTGGACCGAGTAGAGACAACTGACTTATTATTTTTTATTCTGTTTATTTTGTTCTTGTTTTTCTCTTGTCCTAATTTTATGCTGTTGTTTTAAGCCAGAAGTATGCCCCATGTGATTTTTTTGTAATACAACATAGAAGCTCTGAAATAAAAAGAATTTCCAAACAAAAATAGAGGGAAATCCCTAATGGTCATCAGGGTCACCAAAGTTTGTGTCCCCATTGGAAGATTTCCCATCTATTTCTGTTCTGGTAACAACCCTAATTTTTCTTTCATTTCTTTGAGTGATAATGGTCACCAGGAGAGAGGGTGGATCTCACTAACAGGGACACAGACAGCAAAAAAAACCTGGCAGGTGTTCTAACCTATCTCTACTCCATTCAAAACTTTTTTTTTTAACAAACAAACAAATGTTTTGGCCTCAGTTGTACTTTAAAGCTCAGTTGTAGTCTCACATTTGTAGAAAAATAAAAGGTGCAATTGTCCCATTAAAAAAGCATGGGCTGCCAAACATGCCGCACCTTAACACGCATAAAACGTGCATACCTGTGCACACTCACAGGTGTAAACCTCGCCTTGAAGCTGCAAGCATATAAGAACACTAATCAATTCAGTTATGTATTAAGCATCATGAAGTATTTTCCATATAATTGGTTCCTAAAATTGTCTTTATATTAGCCTCCTGTAATCCCTTGTACAGCAGCACTGAGACTGGGAAATGGAGGTGCAGCTCACTGATCAATCAGGACCCTTTAGCTCTGCAATGTGCTGCTGGTTCTGTGGGTTTTCATGAGGTGCGTTCAGATCAATGCTCTTCAGACCACTTATTGCTGTCTAACCTGCAGTAGTACATTTCTGTACCCACATAAATAAGTGGCAGCTCATGATTAATTAATTTCACTTTCAAGGACACAAATATTGACTAAATAGACTTCAGTTAACTCTTTGGCCTTCTCAGAAAGTATGTTTGCACCACAAAAAAGGGACTTTTGCCCCTTTTTAGTACAGTATGACAAAATAAAAAAGCATGACAATATAGACTTGCATTATACACAGGTTCTAATCCTCAGCAGTACATTTTTTATAAATATAAATAACAATATATAGGTTGCGATATAGTAGTGTTTGGTCCCTTTTTATGTTTGAAAAAAAAGCCAGAATTTCCCTATAATATATAATGGTGCTCTATATGAGATATCAGACTGTAGTCACCTAAGTGGTTGTGACAAATGAAGAACAAGAATCCTGCCACTAAATAGAAAAGGAAATGCCCAGGAGGGCTCATTTTGTTACAACATTGGAGGCGTGAAATCTATTCTGGAAACCAAAAGAAGGTTTTACTTATTCTTTCAATTGGATTTCTAAATGCTGAATCACTATTTTCACATTTCAGAGATCCATTTTATATGCACTGCCCATGACTTTTATCCATATAAAACACAACATTTCACATGCACAATGGGCGTAGTCTGATGAGTATTCATGTTTGTGAATAAGACCAATTAAGGTAGAAGAATTCTCAAAACTCTATAGTCCTCTACCAGCTAATTACCGATAGGAACCTTTGTTTTCCGGCACTTGGTGACGTGTGCTCTATAGAGACATGCCAAGGTTAGATAGGTAGATAGGAATAACAATGCTATGGAGCATAGACAACTCTCTAAACATATAGTTATACTAATGATAACGCTAAGGATTACATTTATAAAATAGCAAAGAAAATAGAAATAAGTTCCACTGAACCATATATACTATAACAAGACATGTTTAATAGCAGTAAAGCATTATAGAAAGTGTCTTTGTTGCCCTCAACAATCCGCCCCCTTCTTTGTCTGGTCTCTGTAGAAATGCACGAGGGGTAACTGGCTGCTACTAGAAACAAACAGTAATTTCATTTTCACAGATGAGATTATTGCCACCAACAAGAGATCATGATGCCATTTATTTTGTAACCATTTTAAAAGAACCTTGCACTATGATAATAAAAACACAACCTGTTACTTAGTCATATCTTAGTTACATAACAGAAGTGCCAATGTTACTGTCTTCTCCATGCCGGAACTGCAACCCCTACGTGAATTGTATTCTGGAACTGCTATATTTGATAGGACCCAGATTGCACAGAGAGCATACGTACTTGGTTCTGAGACACACAGACATATGAGATTATGTAACAAGAAGGTTGCTGATATTCCACACTGCATTACCAATGTACCAGGTCTTGCTGATTTTGTGGTGAATTTAAAGGTAGACTTTTGAAAACCTGAACATGTGTAAATCCCACAACCCATCTAAGTGTGCAAATGTTAAAATGTTCCCTATTGCTAAAGACATCCTAACGCTTTTCAATCCTTCTTCCTAAAACCTTCTAACACTTAAATAATATCTGTACCCAAATCTTTTTTTTTAGTTTTGGATAGAGTGGGGAAGGATTTGAACTCCTGCCAGCTTTAACTGCAGTCTGAGGTTCTGGCTCTGTTGGAGAGATTCCTTCATTTCCTGTCTGGTGAAAGTTTGTCCCCAGGACAGAACGTGAGAAGAAATCTCTCTAATGAAGGCCTGGATAGCAGTAAAACCTGACAGGGGTTCTAACATTTTCCCATTTTATCCAAAACTGAAAGGAAAATGTGGGTTGTAGATAACATTTTCATCCACAAAAATACAATAATCTGGTCCTGTACTACAAGTTGCATGTACAAATGAGCAAAAAAAGCCTCTAAATAGCCTGGCTGTGCTCATGCTTAGGTGTGAATGGTGCCTTAAAGTGACATGAAAGCCTACTTTTTTTGGTTTTCCCTAATGCTGGTGTAAAGACTTACCTTATGTGATGCCTCTTGATGCATACATCTTCTTCCATCCACTCGTTTCAAGTTTCTCATGAACGCTGGTGCCGCTGTACAAATATTTGGTGCCTCCCTCTCCTTACAGTGCCCATGGAGGCGCCCTTGCGTGTGTGCTCCCATTGTGCATTCACTGACTAGTATTGCAAGCTGCTTTCCACTCTCCCCCTGCGATCTCAACTGTGCATGAGCCTCTGCCCACAGCGCATACTCAGCATGTACCCTCTCCTCCACTGCGTTCTGCAGCCGTGAACGAGCAGCGGAGAAAAGGGGAAGTTTGTAAGTATTTGGCGACACTGCGGCATATACAAATGTTGGGGCATGATACACTAACTGTTAACACTGCATGAAGCTAAAAACCACTGAGTGTTTAGTACCAGTTTAACCACCACTTGCTGTTCGCCTGTTGTAGATACACGGGCAGACAGCGTACTCTTGCGGTGGGTGGATGTACATGTACGTGATTTGTTTTCTTCTGCAGAATCCCGCAAGATTGTTGTAACAACTGGTACCGGCTGTTCAATACAAGCATTCGGGCCACCCTATAGCTGCCCAATCTCTTGCATGGTAAGAAACATGCAGCCGCCCCCTCCGCTACCCACCCCTCAACCACTCCCCCTCCCTCCATCGCCGCTGCCCCTGTCCCTGGGTGCCCGACTCTGACATGGAGGAGAGATCAGCATTCTCCTACTTGCTGATCTCTCCTCTGATGCTTGAAGGCAGAAGTGATGTGTGTTACATCACTTCCACCTTTAGGTGTCATTTCTCTGGTTGCTATAGCCAGAGAAGAAGCTGGTGAAGCAGATCCCTGGGTGGTCCCTAGGTGACATTAGGGGTGTTAGAGACACCTGATGTCTCCATAAAGAGGACCTGTCACTATATATTTTCTATAACATAGGGGGTTTGTTAGCTCCCTATGTGATGGCAATAAAGTTAAATGTTAAAAAACAAAAAAGTTAAAAAAAAACAATTAGTCACATATAAAAGAAGTGAAAAACACAAAAAAGTTTAATTACCCCGCGTGCACACACATATAAACATAAATATGCGCTGAGCGCGCCTACGTGCAAAAACAGTGTTTACGCCACACGTTACATATCACCGCAAACCTCTGAGTGCAAGCAATAATTCCAGGGCTATCAATCACTCTTAACACTGAAATGATGAATGGTAAAAGCGTTTAAAAGTCAAAATTTTAGGTATGGTGCAATTTTGAAGCTTGACATGTTTGGTGTCTATTTACCCGACATGACACTGTCTTTTATATTTTATAAAAAAATTGGGTAATAATAAAAGCTTAGGGAAAACATTTTTTTTCAACAATTTCTGTACTTTTTTCTTTATATAGTAAAAAATAAAAAACCCCCAGTGATGATTAAATACCACCAAAAGAAAACTCTACCTGTCCCCAAAAAATGGTATAAAATTAATTTTAGTACAGTGTGACGGAATAAATGTCAGTCAAAGTACCCAAGTGCTGAATACTGAAAAATGGCCTGGCTGATGACACCCCAGTCATCAAGTGATTAAGGAAGAGAAAAAAATAATGCAGTACTTTTCATAAAATTTATAATCAAATAAAACTTTTTATGATTGGGAATTTAGGAATTCTTATCGTGCATTGATACAGGTATGATTTTCCCAACTGATATGTAAGCTTTGAAAGATTTGTACAATTTTTATGATATCTCTTTGACTAATGTTTGTCATCTATTGCTGACCTATCTCTTAATAAAAATGTATTGCTTAAAAAAAAACTTTTTATAGATTATGACTATCAAAGATATTTCAAATAATGGTGGTACATCCTTGCCCACAGTAACACTGAATAGTCAGTGACAGGTTCATTGCACCAGCACATATCAGACAGCTAGACTGTTGAAATTTAGAAACAGCTTCACATCTGGACACAGCAACACTCTGTGCTATGACTGCATAGAAACTGAATGATCAGCTGTTTCCACTTTGTGTGCATCCAGAACCACAAGTGATGGACGCGATCTAGCCAGTAGGTGGAGCTCTAAGCTAATTCTCACATATTTACCTGCCCATTCTTAACTGCTCTGTAAAAAAAAAAGTCTGTTTACAAGGCTCAATAGCTCAAGCTCAAATTTAGTCCAAGCAGCCCTTCTCCTCAACCTGCTCTCTCAAACAGGGCCATACAGAGGTTCCGTTTAAGGGGAAAGTTTCTGTATTAAATGTTTATTTATAAAATAAAGATTTTCTATAAGAAAGTAAAAACAACTAAAAAAAAACGTTAATTTAGAATCCTCAAAACCTGTTAAAATAAATTTTAATAATGTTGACCCACTGATTTATTTTAAATAGATGTGTCCACTTTTTGTAACGCAACACACTGCAACGTACTTCCTGCATTGGTGTGGCGCACTACAACGCAGATGCGATGGGGTGCCATTCAAAATGAATGGCATTAAATTGCACTAGCCCATGATGCAGTAAGGCACTCATTACAGCATGACAAAAGTTTGATTGAGTCCTTATATTTTACTTTTACTAGGTCATTAACATGGTGTTATTGTGTTTGTATTGATGCTATACAAGTACAGCCTTATCTTCTTATCGGACCACAAATGTCAATCGCCCATCTACAATAACACATACCATTTAAAAGCATAAAATACTCCCACCAACACAGCATTCTGACACCTTAATGATGTCCGATTGCATTGCACTCACTAATATTTTACATGCGCACATGTTTGTAGACACCATGGCTTGCTATACACAAACATCCACCATTATGCTCAGACAATTAACAGGGATCAATTCCATGGATATTCCAAATGAAATGATGGCTGCTTACTCACTGCAATATGTATATCTTTATTTAATTAGCGTTAACTGATATATGAAGTGAAGTCCACTGGTTTTCAAGGCAAACTGCACGTAGCATGCTGTTCTATTCAGTTTTTTTTTACATTTGTAGGAATAGTGCATGCTTCTCAATTATTTTATTATTTATCATTCAAAGCCAGTGGAGTCAAGATATTATACAAATGTTACCCCTATAAGTTAAGTTCCTCTCCTCCCTTATCCGCTCTCTATAACAACCTACACGATTCTTGGACAGCAGCCGTGTTCGTGGACCCAGGCGCTGATCCTGTTTCCTGAGGGTAGTGCATGCATGTCCTTTCACCCTCATAGGTCTATGGGCACCCTAAGAAATAGCACCTTATATTACTAGAACACCTCTGTTTTTAAACATAGCTTCCTGAGAGCACTAAATTCAAGTTAATCAATATGTATACAGCATCTATCCTGTTCAGAATGCCAGAGCTCTGCCCACTATTGGTCCTGTAGGCCAGAGCTCCAAACCTGAAAGCTGTTCTTGCTGTAATGAGCATACTGGTTTCAAGATTTTCAGGGCACTCAGCAGCCTAAACAGCCCATTCACACTTTTGGGTTGTGGCAATGTGTACTAAAACACACAAATTAATGTACATTACAAGACTTGGTAACACACCTGCTCTTTGTGAGGTATATTGCAGTGCCATTCATTGTACAATAGAGCCCAAAGCACAATGCACTGCAACGCACCACAGAGCATATATTATGTGGTGCATTGCTCTGCATCATTGAAAAAAAATCATGCATGTTTTTCATCCATTGTGTGCTCATTAATAATGGATACGCTGCCCTAACTCGACACACATTAACATGTGCATTACTGCACAGCAATTGAACAATTTAAGTGTGAATGGGCCCGGAAAGTAACTGACAGTTTGGGTCAATGTAATGTATTTTATTAATACGTTTTTAATTGATGTTTTACTTTTTTTTACTATATACAATATGGTGTTTTGCCTAGCTTTTCAGCCGGGGCCTAACACCAATCAACAGTGCTGTCACATGAAGTAAGGGAAGTGAGTCACATAATCCCCTATATCTTGAAGTAACAGATAGATAGTTTTCTTCTTGCAGGCAAATGGAGTAGCTGGGGAGTACATGGAAGGTGAGCATGTGGTTCTGGGAGGGGGAAATAAGTAAACCTGTTATTTTGCCGTGCATGGGTAAAGCATGGGTTTACGTTAAATCTCTTGGGGACTCCAGTGAAATAATCCATTACACCTTCTAGTTGTCCTTTAGCTAGCCATTACACCTTGTAGTTGCGATCTAGTCATTACAAAAATAGTGGTGGTATTGTGGTGCCCTAATGCAAACACCATAATGTGGCATAAGCAAAGGTAACAACCAGAGAATACAAACTTTATTACAGACTTGGGGAGGGGACAGGAACACAGACTAGAGTGGTTAAAGCAAACCTGTGGCAGCTACTACTGGTGGAATGACAGTGCAGCCACCTACCATTGCCTGCACCCAGACTCCGCTTTAAAGGAGAACTATGAGGTGAGTGCTTTTCACTCATCCTCATAGTTCTAGCCGACCTGTGACAATGAAACTGTCACAGGTCGGCTCAGTAGATCGGGAAGTGAGCGAACACATACCGGCGTTCGCTCACTTCTCGCTCCTGTCACGGCTCTCTGTCGTGACAGGGGAGAGACTGGATTCCCCCCTCCCCTGTCCCATCCTTCAGCGCTGACTGGCGGAACGGATGGGGGAGGGGCAGGTACAGCTGGCTCTGCCTCTAGATAGGCAGAGCCAGCTGTCACTCACGCAGCTGGGCGGATCCAGACATAATTGTCGGGATCCGCTTTAGCTCCGGCGTCTACAGCGCGCGGTATACTGAGCTTAGGGTGAAGGGAGGACGCTAGTTTGTGTCCTCCCGTTACCCTAAGGAGAACTATGGGGAAAAGCCCTAACCCAATAGTTCTCCTTTAACCTTAAAATTTGAGGTACTGTATTAGGGGAAGAATGACCTGGTCTCTCACATAGTTTGGTCCTGCTGTACTCACCTCCATATTGACCAGTAATAATGCCCATCATACTTAGCTTGTAAGGAGGACTATAACTAGTAAGGAGGACCAAGTCTTATGTGTAAGTCTCAAAGATTCTCTGTGAAATGTTACATTTATAGTTTACAGTAAACCTGCCATACACCTGGGTAATTCAGACTTTATGATAATAAATGTAGAAGCAAAGGTTAGCCTTCAACAAATCCAGAAAGTAAGCTTTCTGTAATGATATGCATATCCTGACTTCCTGTAGAAGTTTTGCTTGGGCTTACCTCAGTTGTGGTTGCCTTAATGATGGGTGGTCTCACTGAGCAACAGCGAGCCTGAGGAGCAAGTAGGGCCAAACTCCAGGTTTACAGAAAAAGTGTACATAAATTCAGCAGCATATTTTCTGCATCTCCTGAACTCTGCTCAAGCATTTATTTTGACAAATATAGTAAGTCTGAATTGGCCAGGTTTGTGACATATTTCTCTGTTTGTGAACCTATCTGCTCCTGTGCCTTAATAACCTAAATATTCTCTTGTTACTAAGAATACTTTTGCCCTGTTATTGTAAAGGAATGTGCAGCAGAGGCCAAGGACGCAGACCTCATATAATGAGAGGTATAAACAGCAACACCTCAACCTACCTGCATATCCTGATTAATTCATAACAAGCAACGCATCTATAATTTACTCCACCACTCAACTGAGCAACTTGACTGTTAAATAAATTATTGAAATGCAAGGGCTTTTTTAAACCTTTCATTGCTAGATAGTCAGAAAAATCTTCCATGCTGAACAGCAGAACTAACACAATCAACTACTCATACAGGCTACTGCAGAGTTAAATCTGTAAGAAATACAATGTATCATATACGTGTGCATTTGTGTGTGTTTGTGTATATGTATATAATGTCATATGACTGCAAACACTATACTGTTATGGGCAGTATTATATTTTAGAATCTTCTTTAGAAGAAGAATTTCTACGGGGTGATTTACTAAATGGTGGAAGGTTTTTTGCCACACTATAAAGCTTCAATCACCTGTTTAGAATACAAGGATATTATTTTAAAGCCACCTTACTTGTGGCAGGATGGGCATAACCCTGAGATGCCCTGCCAGCTTTAACAATCCTCTAGTGCACTCTGGACTTTTCTCAGGACCCAGAAAACTCGATTCTGAAAATAAAAAGTTTATACCCCTCTAGCCACTTGTGCCACACTATAGGCCAATGAGGTTGACTATCATGATAATGAGCCAATAGTGGAGCAATTGGCTCCACTAGCTAGGTAATTGGCTAGTTAAAGGTACATTCTGACACATGGGGTGACTTTTTAGTCCATACATTGTTTAACCTTGGCATATAAATACTGGTCTGAAGAATAATCAAAAACAGCAAGCATGTCCAGAGAACTTTAAGTATGGAATCTCATTTGGGGTTTTTACGGTAAAAGCAGTATAAATCAGACAAACAAAAAACAGACAATGGGGTTCTAATCCTTCCCCACTCTATCCAAAAAAAAAAAAAACTTTTTTGGCTTGGCATATACAGGCAGTCCCCGAGTTACATACATACGACTTGCATACGACTCCTACTTACAAAGAGGGGGTTTTACTGTACAGCAGGGGGTCACAGGCTGCTGCCAAAGTGTACTGCGCAGCATTTTAGTAGTTATAATGCTACTGCACCTGTGCCGACGAGGAGTGTCCACCTTTTTGGGTCTGGTTCGTAGTACTGTGCGTAGATTACAGTAAGTTGGCTCTTGTTAGATGTGCAGACGTGGGGGGCCCGCCTCTTCTTCCAGGTCACTGTGAGGTTTTTACTGCTGTCTGTATCCACATTAGAAAGATTTAATCTCACTTCCTGTCCTTGAGACAACAGGAAGTGAAAGGAAATCTACCACTAGGAAAGGAAATCCACTCCTGTAAGAGTGATCATGGGGCAAAAGTTGTCTCCACTGAAGCTTTATCACCAATCCTTGTTCAACGACAACCCAAAATGTTAAAAATCCAATTGTTACAAGGACAGAAAGTGAGGTGAAATCTTCTGAACAGTGGCACAGACAGCGAAACAAATATTACAGGGTGCTAACCCTTCCCTATGTTACACTTAAAAAATGTACCTGTTCCAACTTGCATACAAATTCAACTTAAGAACAAACCTACAGTCCTTATCTTGTTCATAACCCGGGGACTGCCTGTACTTGAACAACCTTAGTCAATTGAGGGGA
The DNA here is from genome assembly GCF_000935625.1 of Nanorana parkeri. Classification (NCBI taxonomy): domain Eukaryota; kingdom Metazoa; phylum Chordata; class Amphibia; order Anura; family Dicroglossidae; genus Nanorana; species Nanorana parkeri. The sequence continues at coordinate 392,722 of NW_017307309.1, forward strand.
AATGAACATGGGCAGCAATAACAAAATAAAAAAACTATATTTTAGCTCAGTGAATGGGGAATGGTCAGACCATTTTTTTGCTGGCCCCATAAGGAGATTCCCCTTTAAATCCTGTTCCAGTTACTAGTAGCAACTGAGAAATCAAGAGAAATAAAAGCTCCCCCACAGGGAAACAGACAGCAAAACCCAACAGAAGTTCTAACCCTCCTCTACTTCAAGAAAGGCTTTGGGCAGATGTCTGCTTTAATCTCCAAGCTAAAGTTGTTGAAAACGGTCCTAAATGGGAAGGTTGGCTTCTGGCAGGCATTAGCAGACTTTATCAAGCTTCAAGCAGTGTTGAAACTTGCAATTGCCTGCTGAAACCTTTTTTTAAAGCCACAGCCCCTTTTCCAGTTAAGCTCTGTATTCAGCTCCACAGAATGAAGCTGAAAGGTGCTTTAAGGACTTCAAGAAAGCTGCTCGAAGCTTACAGAAAGCTTTGTAACTGCTTACTGTACATGATGCTCTTCAGACTGGTGTTTACAAGCCAAGATTAAATCCTGCCTATTTCTTACACGTTTATCTGCTTGTTGTAGACTGAAGTATCAGCTACACTTAGAGTAACAACAGCCCTTTGTGAACACTTTACTAAAGCAAAGTTAAATAATATGAACCTGTGCTTGTTTTGAACATCCAACTATGAGCAGAAGTTGCTATTTTTGCATGTTTACATTTAGCACAGGTTGCCAAAACTTCACTTTAGTAAAGCAATCTCCTTGTTAGGTGCACTGCTAATAACTATTCCTCTAAAGGTGGCCATACACTTTACAACCATCGCAAGACCTTAGTCTTGCGATGGTTGTAAAGTAATTAAAAAAACGTACGATCTGCCCATCTTGGACAGGCAGATTGTACTTGCGATCATCGCAAGCCCGCCCCCCTGAGGGGCGGGCTTCCGATGACCGCAATGCTGAACGGGCAGTGTGCGCGTGCGCACACCGGCCCGTTCGGCATTTGTCTCCCGAGCATCATTCAAACCAGCCGAAAATCATAAGATTTTCGGCTGGTTTTCTAGCATGCTCCTTAGACAAAAGACGTGCGACCGTACAGTAGAAATGGTCGCACGTCTTCATTCACACTGCACGATTCTCGTACAATCGAGGGATTTCCTGCGATTCTAATACGAGAATCGTGCAGTGTATGGGAACCTTTAGATTCTCCTATCTCCAGCAGGACCTCGATGAACACACGAGGACAAGTCTCTAGCCTACAGTGCTAAAACAACAGATTTATTATTTAAACATTTTACATAAATGTGATTTTCTGATTTAATTTATATAATAATGTCAAATGATAACTAACCTAAAACCATGATCTTGTCTAGTTTGATCAACAAAAACAAACTTGTCACTGCGTGAGTTTTAGGATCCTTATCTATGAGATCATTAACAGTATATGGCTAGAGATTACACGCCTCTGTACCAAAGTCTTATCTCCCATACTCTCATTGCCCTTCCTGACCAGGTGATGGTCCTTAGTGAGTAAACAGTGGGCCTGCAGCTGATTGGCTGAGCTGCCAGCTGGCAGATGGAGTATATAATCTCACTAATTAGCTGGTAGTATTAGCTCTCTGTCTGCTGTTGGCTTTCATAATACTTGGAGTATTCACAGACCCTCAGAAAGCATATCTTGTAAAATGACATGTAACAAATGCAACAGGTTGCTCATTGACATCTTTTTCTTTTAACTTTGTTCTATTCTACATTTTAACAAAACATTTAAAACAAAATATACAACTAACCTAAACAAACATATACAAACATCCCATTTAGCTGCAACTGCTGTCACCCATTCAAGTTAATGAACAGGGGACAGCAGCCGGATGTATAAGTGGCACTCTGCATGTAATCATATGTGATATGATTACAAGTGGTTTGGAATAGATCACTATCCCTGGATGCACAATAGTTGAACAGGTGAAAGTGTATGCATCTAAACTGAAATGGGCAAGACATTGCAAAATTGCGCAAAAACACAGCAAATGCACACATTTGAGTGTTTCCATTGAAGTCTATGGGGCCAAGAAGCTCATGTACTTTTTCCAGCGACAGGTGTTTTGCTTAGATGTAAACATGGCCATAGAAATAAATGGGATTTTATTTTGGGGGGGTTTTAATCGTTATTAGGACAGAAAAAAACGCTATAAAACACTGGGTGCGAACGGAGCCTTAGGATGGGCACAGGTAGAAGTCTAATATCAGGCAGCAGAACATATGTTCCTCCATTAACCAGTCTCTGTTTTTAATTCTTTTTATTTTTATTTTTTGCTTTACCTTCTAATAAACAGTAAGGAATCAGCAGCATTGCAATGCAAACTTGTTGAATACCTTAGAGTCTACTTTTCCATTTTTTTATAAGGTTATTTTGTATAGCAACTAAACCACGTAGAGAAAAATGCATTCCAAAGGCCATTAAGCACCTAACTAACTCTACGCCCAATAATATGTCCAAGCAGCAGGTGAAGGTTGTGCCCCTGTAATCGTTAGTGAGCTCTTCCTCATTGGTGTGTTGGGACCATAAAGAAAATTCTACTAAACTGGCAACTTAGTGGGGAAAAAAACGTTTAATGGTAGTTTTTGATGTCACCTTCCAATAAAAATGTGCAATACGTTAGAACATTTCTTGTTAAATATTCTTGGATGGGTGCTGTGAGGGCTGTTCTCTCAGTGTCTTTGTCAACGTCTCATAGACTTACCCAACTACTTATTTTGCACAGGACCTATCGTACCCAAGTTCCTGTTTAAAATAGGTGCCAAGATTGACCCTTCTCATCCAAAATGTGGTTTTCACCAAGGATCCCTGATACATTTACTGTGGAGATGTCCTAATTTGGTGCGATATTGGGGTGCAGTGGTTATTCATTGGGGTGCAGTGGTTATTAAGGAAGGTTATTCATTCTGTCTTCTGTATATTGTTAGATGACACACCCAGAGTCTGCATACTTGCAATTTTTGATATTCCTTATTTGCTATACACATAGCCTTATTTACCGCTATGAGACTTGTGGCATGGAAATGGATTTTCTCCATCCCTCCCTCATTATCTGAATGGGTGTCTGAGTTAGATAATATTGTAATGTTTGAACGCATTACCTATCAATATAGAGGGATTGGTGAAGATCATTTTTTTTTTACTCTGGTCCAGATAGGTACACTATAGTACTCATTAAGGGCACTCTAGAATTTCTTCATGTTACTACTATTATTATTATTTAGACATATACGTGTCATATATGTGAGCTCAAGATATAATTTGACTAATCCAATTCCAAGTCTCTATGTTTCTTTTTGAATTACAGCAGTGATGTAAATGTCCATATGTGCCTAGGTGATTTGAGCTAAATGAGTTAGTTCCTGGATACTGTTTTATTGATATGTGCATTTGGTGGATGTGGGGTTTCCTTTTTTTTTTTTTTTTTGTGGTGTTATTGCTTTTGGTTGTTTCTTATGCATTTGTGTTATATGTGTTGTTATATATTTTTCTTTTTATAAATTTAATAAAAATTATCTGATGTAAAAAATTATCCTTGGATATACATAATGCTCTAAATGTTTTATTGTTGGGGTGACCTTGATGTTTTTATATTACTCTGCCAGTCTAAACACTTTTAGCATTAGAAAATGGACCACGGACATAATATAGCCTGAAAGTCACATGGTCACCATTCAGTCTGGACCCTATGGGATGCCAGTGCAGTGGAACAGTAGGAAAGACACACATGGGGTAGTCCTCTAACCAAAATAAATACCTGAATATATTTCCTCTTTCAATGGTAACAAACAAAATAATGACTTTTGATTGATACTTCAGTGAAAAAATAACAGTTCATATTCACGGAACCACTTTTATTTGAAGGAAAAGAAAAAGAGAAGAAATGTTTTATGACAAATCCTGCACTGACTATACCCTGAGGCAAAGAGGAAATGTATGAGAAAAAACACAATCCCTTGAAATCAAAAAAAATATACAGCTGTTTATGAACTACTGTATATGTTAGTATATGTATCACAACCTATACATTTTTAGAGTCCCTGTAGTCTACATGTTTTAGTGAAATTATTTTTATTTTAGTATTATTTAATACAAATGTTAGGCACTAAACAGTGAAAAGTCATGAATTTGTAAATAAAACATATTGTGAATGATTTTATAAACAAATAATTGTGAAAGCCTCAGGTTCTGAAAAGTCGGTGTGAAAATAATTCTGTAATGGAAAGCAAATAAGTTATTGGGTACACTGTACTCAGTGAAAACTGCAGCGTTTGCTCTGGTCAATAAGTTTTCTGTTACCTTCATTCGCAAAGAGATTAATAATATTTACTGCAGTGCATGAGTGTACACTACTCCTGCAAACTACAGCTTTGCCTAACTTTCTATTATAGTCAATACTCCAGATTCTGGCTATTCCAGTAAACAAGAGCCTTGGGTCTGCTTTACTTCTCTACCCGTCATCTACAGTGAATAAACCATACCAGGAGTGACATAATTCCACAAATAAACAGTGATGCAATGTGGGCTACAGAAAAAATAGATTTCCAAGTTATGTATTAAGCCATTGTCAATATTACTGAGGAAATAAGGTTCTAGCCTGACACATTTATAGAAGTAGCGTTAACCTATTCTTTCCATACAAAAGGTACCGTGCTACACCATCAAAAGCGCTGGCTTTTCTGGAACTTTGGAACATACAATTCTAAATCTTCTCTCACCAGTAAGTGTACTATATGAAATATTCTGAAAAAAAGAAATGTGTCGCCCACACAGACTATGGCAGACGACAGTATGAACAGAAGAATCAATTGGAAAAGGGCCCATTCATATAAACTGGAGAAAGCAAACCGGGACAAAAGTGGAGCTATTGCCCAAAGTGACCAATTAAGCTTTATCTCTTGTTCTCTGGGAAAGTGACAGAAAGTAACTGATTGGCCGCTATGGGCAAAACGTTGTTTTGCACTTTTAATTTCTCTGGTTTTCATACACAGACCCTACAATTCCTCCATCAGACACTTTAGTACATAGTACTAACTCCAACATTAGTAGAATAGTCACCACACTGCATTTAACTGCAGTTCCCCGTTATTGGAGGGGTTTTCGCCTGTGCAGGATTATAAATATAACAATGCAGGTTTGAGTTTAAGGAAAAAACAAAAAGTCAAATTTTTAAAACTAACAAAAAGGTTGAACTGCTGCTCCCTACTTATACACACCGCGCTAGCACCGGGCACATCCTTTGAAGAAAATAAAATATTTATGGTAGGTCTTTCTATTTAAAATGCCACCCTTGCTGTAATCCAAATAGTATTTTATTCACTTTCAAAAAGGATATACATAGAAAGGAACGCTGTATATTAATGAGAACCTCAACTCATATCTTTAATAGGTCTGACAAATTACTCTTGACTACAAAAATTGTACATTTTCTATGATTTTGCCTATTTTTTTCTTAATCATCTGCAAAACTGTGCTCCGTGACTTCCACATTCATTCTGTGATTTTTACAATGCAGGCCAAGCTGACTTCTTATTGTATGCTGTATACTGCGTTTTCATTTTCCTTATCCTGCAGGGCTATGACACAACAGGGATACTTAGCAACTGTCTCTACGAAGGTAGGATAGTGATGGGAAGTCACGGAGGTGGGAGGGGGAGTGAAGTGTTCCATCTTTGGCTCCAAAATGCATGAGTAGGTTTATACCCTAAGGCCTGTACGAAAGGGCCAGCAGGGCGAGGCCGGTATTCTTTGCAAAGGATAAGTAAAAGCTCCTATCAACTATCTTATATAAGAGAAGTCCCAATCCTCTTTTTTCAGGTGCCCATATGCTTTAAAATAAAGTATCTTTATTTACATTTATTATATATGTATATATATATATGTATATATAATATATATATATATACATACAGTGTGTGTGTGTGTGTGTGTGTGTGTGTGTGTCTCCTGTGAAGGTTCACTTGTATGAAATATTGTTAAGCTGAACAGAAAGCTTGATCACACATTCACTTTCACTACTTGACATTGTAAAACTGTATTCATCATCAGGTTATTTTGTCACATAATACATACACTGCCATAGGGTATCTTCTACTTCAGTCATTTTAGCACTTATAAATTGCATAGTGAGGACAGTGAGAAACACACCAGCTACTTCAGTTTACTTCTGGGTAACCTCTGAATTATTTTTAGCTCTGCTTCACAACATTTCATGTATTGCCTTTATGGTGTGATGCACCAATCTCAAAGATTTTATATGGGTAATAATGCATCTATGACAAATCTTAAATGGCTTTAATTATGATTAGAGAGCTTAATTTAATATGTTGCAAAGAGTATGGGTGCCCGGTGACTCATGGCACTCCATCACAAATCAGCCGTCATTAGCTGAGCGATACAGTAATAAATTCTTATACTTGGCTGGCTGCTATTGGCTAAAGCAACACGTCACTGATCTGTGACCCCTAATACTAAGCCCTTATAGGAATTTGTATCCATTCACTGGAATAACTGAAATTGTAACAGAAGTAGGGGAAACTCCCTATGTGTTTCCCTGTGCTTGTTAAAGACACGTGTGAACTATACCATTTCCTACACTGTGGTCATCAAGACCAATTATCTCTTGAAGAATACACCTGCAGAGCTGTATTGTGGCAGCTACAATTCATGATAAATTATTGATGCATAAAGGAAAGTACTTTCTCTAATTAATATAAAATACATAATCACAATAGAGCTGTGACCTGTTTCATCTCACAGCTTGGACTGGTCTGCGCATTTCGATTTGATAAAAACGGATGGTGACATCTTATAACATACACTAACTGTCGCTGGGGAAGGCAGGTGCCTTTCCCTTACTCTCTACTCCCACAACAGACTGCTAACAAAATTAAAAAAAACAAAGTTCTACCTATTTTTCTTTACTTAACTTTGAAAAAATACATGGTTTGGAATGAAGCCAATATCAGGCAAGCTCTTGCAGTATAGCAGAATTTAAATATGGGCTACATTTGGGTAGATATGATTATGAAGATGTTCACAAACAGCCGTCTAGTGGTTTGCTATTTGACAGAGTCATGACAGATTTACAACTTGATAGGTCACCTTCCTGATATTACTACTAGAATTTTGGAGCATACAACATTTCAAAAAAAATAATAATAATAATACACAAATAAACAAACTGGCAAAGTGAAAATAAAACAAATATCAGAAAAACCTAGCTAAAAGAATTAGGGAATTAATTTAAACAATAAACTAATAGTAATATATCAGCTAGGCCCATTACAACAATTAGCCTTATGTCCAAGGCAAGAGAGAAGTGTAAGTCCGCAATCTCTTTCATCCAATAATTACATCTTGCTTCTGTTTTAATGTATTTTATCCAAACTTCTGTATGAATTATAATACTGGAATTGCTAATAAATGACACTGCCCAATTAAGAAAAGACACCGGCAGGTCCAATTTGTCTTTTGCTTCTATCCTTATGTTTGCTATCCAAGTACAGAAAAAATCTGGTATTTATGAATCTATTAGTTTACAGTGTAATTAAGTTTCCTAACTCCCACTTGCATCCCATAGCAATGAACTAAAATGATCAAGCAAAATAAGATTTGATGTATAATTGCTGCAGCCCGATTCACAGAAAAGTTATCTATGCGTATTTCTCATCATCTGTACTGTACCGTGCTGACTTCATTTTTTATTCCTACATCATATGTTGTTGCTGAAGATCAACTGATTCACCTATTCAATACCACGTTAAAGTCCAACGTGTATGCTTAAGATTTAGTGGCTATGTTTTTTTGGAAGCACTTGATTACTGCAGTAAGTCACTATTACTTTGTATTTTTCACCACCCAAGCTAAAGTAACTTGAAAACCAGCAGTGATGGTCATCCAGTTCTTGCTCATGTGGTGGCAATAATATCACATTACACTAAAGTATGCTAGTAGCCAAGAGACTATCCAACTGTTCTGCCTTTCCATAATAAGATCCTAAAATTAGAGTGCACTTTTGATCCCATTCAGTTGAGCATTCTCTAGCTACTTCCACAAACTCCGACAACTCACCTTCTTTTGTAAAACCAGCAAACCAGATCAACAAACCCCCAGACAAGCAACAAAACTTAACTGTAAAGTTCACAGATTTGGTTACCTTATTCTTGCCCCCACAGTGGCAGCAGACTGTCCAAAGGTATTTAAGGGTCCTCCACACCAAGATAATAAAAAGGCCCCCGAAAAATGTCACCATGGAAGAGGCCAGGAATGCCCACCACATACGCTGTCCCCGACTGTCACATGGCACCTCCATAGTGACCGGAATAATGAGGGCAGGATCTCCCTTGGCTAAAACGAAGGATTCTTGATGCATGTTGTTGTTGTTGTTGATGGTGTTCATGGTTAAGCCAATGCTACTGAAGTTGCTTAGGGATTTGTTGCCACTTGCCATTGCTAACAGGAAGACCCAGGAAACCCTGAAAGCCACTTATGTCTCAACCCCCAAATTCCTGCACCAGCCATATTGCAAGAAAGTGGGCAGGTCAGACAAATGATGGGGCCTTCCTTGGTTGCCTCCTCTGCATATAACAAGGGCAGTCCTATGACTATAGCACTGTCTCAGTATGAGATTGAAATCCTCATTCCACAAAGCTCATGCCACAAATGGAGTCCATAAGATCCAGGCTCCCCCCAAAACCTTCACTGAGCTGTCATTGATATTCCATCAAAACAAGCTGGAAAACCTTCAAGCCAGTCCTTCATTTCTCCCTGATCTTTGGACATGGAATCGTGGCTCCTTTTTTGAAATCTTTTTCTTTCCCTTTTATGAATATACTATATAAGCATCAATGTGACACTTGCAAGATCAAGCAGTGTTGCCCAAAAATCTTTCAAATACACGGTCATTGTTAGCCTTAGGGGGATCGTTGATGTGCTATGCGTTCCTTGGCATTTCCCAGCACCTGTTAGCCCCAGTATTCGATCATAAAAATAGGGCAAGGGCTAGCAGTGGCTAGTCGGCTTCGTGTGAAGGCAGAGAGGGCTGGCGAGCATGGAGGGCGATCTCTTCGGCTGATAATGTCTTCTGATCAATAGAAGCCTCCTGCCTCTTCTCGCTCTCCCGGGCACCGATGTGTTTGCGGCGATCTCTAGATAAATCTTGTCATTTTATTTCCTCCCCTACACGCTGCCTGCCAGCCTGCTGGCTATGCTCCCCTCCTACCTTCCCTTTTCCTCTTTCTCCTCCGACTGTTCAAGGCTGTAATCCTCCCAGCTGATCGCCTGTGTCCCTCCTCCTCCTCCGCCAGTGCTGCTGCCTCTGTCACATCCCTGTGCTAGGCATAGATGGAGAGAACACCCAGGCAAATGGAGGTGATCAGGAAGGGCAGATGTACAGGTAACTAGGAGGAGTCACCCGATCCCGATGTCTTCTCCATTCCAACAGGTCAGCACCAAGCACCCCAATGGGCAGTGCCACTCAGCCGCAAGACAGAGCGCACCGATGCTCTTCCAGGTTTTCCTATGACGCAATAACACAGGCAGGGGCTGTCAATTCACGTCCTGCGAAATATTGTGCGCATTACTGCTTTCCATCACTGCCTCGCCTGGGTTGTCACAGCCCAGTGCGATGTGTCCTATAATCACCTGCAGCATAGGGCAACATGGCATTGCTGGGAGAAGAGCAATACATGACAACTGTATACATTAGAAAAGCCCAGATGCTTACAGGGAAATGCAAACATTGAATAGTGTAGTGCGTTGTTTATTGGGATATTGCAATCCGGTATCTGGCAGATTTTTGGATCTATGTGAGTGAGGATCATTTGGTTTGGCCATGAGATGGCCAGGCCTGGATGAGCATTTTTAATGTTTGCTAGATGGGCTTCTGTGTTTAAAGGAGAAGTATTGGGAGCGTAAAATATACTCTTCCCAATTCTTAGAGCTTGCTGCAGGTGTCCCAAGCTGGCTATATAGATCGAGAACTGAATGATCACGACCTGATGATCACTCAGCTCATGGCTTCTTCATGCAGATAGCGGTGACTATCAGTCACTGCTCCCCATAGGGATTCCCCCCTCCTCACTCTGTTCCCCCAGTGCTCATTGAAGAGGCAGACAAGGGTAGAGGCAAGCACAGTTGGCTCTGGCTCTAGAGAGGCAAAGCAAGCTGTCAATCAGGCAGCGGGGTGGATCCTGATAATATTGTCGGGAACATGCATGGCTCCAGCTGTCAGCAAATAGCGGGCTGTAGCCCACTATACGCTGAGTTGGGTCATTGAAATACATTAGTAAATGTCGTCCTGTGATCCAAAAGAGGACTAAAGCCAAAAAAAGGTTTGGCTTTAGTTCTCTTTTAAAGGCATATTCAGGTTTTTGCAAAAGATGTAAGCATTTCTCCAGGGGGAAAAATACCCTTGCAGTGGGGCTACCCTCGCAATGAAAGGTTAAACTGCTTGTTAATGTCTTGTGGGGGTATTGTGTAAGGACTTGTACTTACCTGATCCCCGCTCCCCCTGCAGATCACCTTTCTCCCCCATGCTTCAGTTTGCAGACTGTCCCACGGTGTCCTCCCGTATAATGCATGATTATGGGTCCTGCATCAGATGCAATGTCAGCATGGCTCCGACTGTCGGAGCAAAAGTCCTTTACATAATATCCCTAGACAAAAATGTGCAGTTAAACCTTGCAATGGGGCAGCAATTGCAAGGGTCATTTTTTTTCCTGCAGATAAGCTATACTAAACGCACCCATATTTAATGTATTAATTTTTTGCATTGAAGACTACAAAGTAGGGCTACGGAAATTAACGATTAATCCCTCGATTAATCGTTAATTTTTTTGATCGATCAAAATTATTTTGATCGGTACTCACTTCTCCGCCGGCTTCCGGGAGTTCCGTCGCAGATCCTGTGACGTCACGGACATCGACGTAACCGGACTCCTCCCCCCTTCCCAAGTGGCTCTGTCGGCTAACAAAGAAAAGGGGGGAGGAGTCCGGTCACGTCGATGTCCGTGACGGCTAACGAAGGGAAGGGGGAGGAGGCCGGTGACGGCGATGTCCGTGACTTCATCGGACTCCTCCCCCTCTTCCTTTCGTTAGCCGATGGAGCCTATACACATACAAGATTGTTTGCAGCTTGACATGTACACATGAGGTGGGTCAGGTCACCACTTGGGGAAGGTGAGGAGTCCCCCCTTCCCCAAGTGGTGACCCGGCCCACCCCATGTGTACATGTCAAGCTGCAAACAATCTTGTATTCTTCACAGACAAAGTTGATCATTTCTAGTTCTACTAAGGGCGGACTGAAACAATTAACCATGTCTGGGGTCTGTAAATTGAAGAAACGCATTTTTAAAGGAGAACTATGGTGTTAAGGCTTTTCCCCATAGTTCTCCTTAACGGGAGGACACAAACTAGCGTCCTCCTGTCACCCTAAGCTCAGTATACCGCGAGCTGTAGCTTGCGGTATACTGAGGCGCCTCAGCTGAGGCGGATCCCGACAGTTGTCTGCGTGACTGACAGCTTGCTCTGCCTATCTAGAGGCAGAGCTAGCTGTACCCGCCCCCTGTATGTGCGTTATAATTAACCGAAATTAATCTATTAAAAAAAAATTTGATTAATCGAACACGAAAATTTTAATCATTACCAGCCCTACTACAAAGCATTGCAACTGTGATTTAGTGGATCATTAGGTCATTGGGTGCAATGCATAGGCTCCTGAAGACTGTTCCTCCAGCCCCAGGGGCGTACTGCAGTATGGACCTTGAGTTAGAAAGCTGGAAGGAGTTATCACCAGACTACAAGTGCGTAAAGGTCACCGCGCTTGTATTCCATTGAGAACCACAAGTTCCTCTACCGCAATGGCAAAAGAGACTTGTAGTTTTTTCATTCACAAATTTTGTGAATGGATATGTGAATGAATGACACTGCTGTGCGGGCAGAGCCAAATTAAAAAATAAACAGAAGCCCCTGGGGAGAAGAAGCCCATGATTCATGTCAGTGGGTGGGTGGGTTGAGGGTGGTGGGCTGCGGAGTGGCACCATGTCCCAGGTTACACCCTAAATATGGATGGAACATGGTATTAAAAATCTAGTATAAATTCTATCATGGCAAAGTAATTTCAGAACTAGTTTTCAATCTTTTTTAATCTGCAACTTCATTTAAGCAATACCTGGTGATCCTGCTATGGAGGACCTTGTTCTGGCTGATATAAGGTGACAGTGCTAAGTTCCGGTCTTGTTAGGGTGCTGCTGCATTGTCACCCTGTCACATGGGGTGGTGGACAAGCTATATCAATAGAAACATACAGTGGTTAGAGCGCACTCCTGTAGGACAAACACAGGTGGCAAATGGATCTGCTGGGGGAAGGTGTGCAAAAAACTCCTATCTGACACCTCGTTTTCCAACTCCGGTCCGGGCAGACACCTACTCTCTTCCCACCTGCTAGCTGTGGACATCGCATTAAACAGACCGTGGAGAACATTCTGTGAGAGACACTAGGGCATATAGGCTCACATCCCAACTGTAAGTCATCAATTTGTCCCCTTTTATATGACTAATCAGTTTTGGTTGTCTGTATTGCACACTGTTATGCATTTTTCCAAGTTCAGCACATTGGGCCATTACTCTTATCATAGGTAGTCGCGCTCCTCATAAACGTGTTTTTTGTTGGTCTTGGACAAGCTATATCAGATGCCTGCAACTGAGTCTCTAGACACCAGCACTGTGGAAATAGATTGGGAGCATCAACTATTTCATCTACTTGTCATGGAAACACTTAAAGCCTCTATTAAACCCTAAATGAAGGGGTAAAACCTCTGTCAAGATCATTTTTGCTGTCTGTGTTCTGCTAAGGAGATGTCTCTTCACTTCCTGTCCAAGAGAGTCAACGGGAATTTAACAGGAAAGTCTCTCCAAAATGAATGGAGTTTTCATGTAAAAGTTATCAGAGGAACAGGTGTCTCATTATCCCTCACCTCTTACTCTGATGACATCTCAATGTTTAGGTTTCTCCTTACTTTTTGTCTCAGTGACAATGGTCACCAGGTGAAATAGAAAGGCAAATCTCCACAGTGGAGACACATCTATTCACGAAGCAGCCAAAGGATCTAGCCATAGCTTCAGCTGATCCTTCGACTAGCTTCGGCCCCAGGACCTCTTCGGTTCAGTAGAACCAAAGGGCTGCTGTACGGGCTATTCACTATAGCCCGTACAGCTCCCGAAGTTGGCCGAGCGGCTCAGTCGAGCCGAAGGCATATGCCTCGGCTCGACTGAGCCGAGGTGAAAGGCGAAGCTGGCCAAGCGGCCTGCTTCTGACAGCTGGGCTGTTCGGCTTCTATGAAAATAGACCGAACAGCAGCTAGTAGCCTGCTGGAGGTTCGGCTTAGCCGATCCAGATGTTGGATTGGCTGAGTCGAACTCTTTCTGCACTTCAGGTCGGCCGAACATGCTGACTCGAAGTCAGCCGTACAAACCTGAAGTTAATAGCCGAACAGCGTTTGGCTCACTTCATTTCGGGTCGGTCGTTCACTCGGCTGCCTAAGGCAGCTTAGTGAATAGACCCCATAGTAATAAAAATTACTGTGTGTCTAACTTTTCCATCCTCTATCCCAAACTAAAAAAAGCACAAAAAAAACATTTGCCTTATGTACACTTTAAAGAGCTTGTCAATGCTTAAAGGAGAACTATGGGGTCAGTGTTTTTCCCCATAGTTCTCCTTAGGGTAACGGGAGGACACAAACTAGCATCCTCCCATCACCCTAAGCTCAGTATACCGCGAGCTACAGCTCGCGGTATACTGAGACGCCGCAGCCGGAGCGGATCCCGACTTGATGACGGGATCTGCCCAGCTGCGTGAGTGACAGCTGGCTCTGCCTCTCTAGAGGCAGAGCCAGCTGTACCCGCCCCCTCCCCCGTCTGTTCCGCCAGTCAGCGCTGGCAGATCGGAGAGGGGAATCCAGCCCCTCCCCCTGTCATGACAGAGAGCAGTGACAGGATCGAGAGGCGAGCGAACCCGGTATGTGTTCGCTCACCTCCCGATCTACTGAGCCGACCTGTGACAGTCTCATTGTCACAGGTTGGCTAGAACTATGAGGTGAGTGAAAAGCACTCACCTCATAGTTCTCCTTTAAGATAAAAAGCAAGATATTTAGACCATCAATAAAAGATGGTTATACACTTCATACCACCAGACTAGTTTCAGAAGTCAGACCCCTTTTTCAGCATAGAGTTAATGCTAAGGCACTCCATGAAATCATGTGATCTGTATTTTTCACCTTCTATCTAAAATCATATCATCTTGTCAATCTCCATTAAAGTATAGCAACATTATAAATAATACAATGTAATGAAAAAAATATATAAATACTCTTAGGCCCGGTTCACACCTGGGCGGCGTGTTCGAACGCTCTGCAAAACGCTCAAACACCGAAATCCCATTATTTCCTATGGGTATGGTTCACACCTGGGCCTATTACAGGCCGTATGAACGCGCTACAAAACGTCCTACGCCCAAAGAAGTACAGGAGGTTCTTTGGGGCATTTTTGTCGCGCGTTTCCCTTGGGATACAGCCAAGTAGCCCTCGGAAACGCTCGTTTTTCACGCTTTTTTTTACAGCGAATCACAGAACGCGCGACAAACGCGCATATTCGATACGCCTAGGTGTGAACCCAGCCTTAGAGGTTTCTGCCATTCAGATTTTGTGTGTACAGTTTTGCAACCCCTGCAATGGATCCCGGGGCCAGATTTCTGCTCACATAGACTGTGGCTAAGGACAGCAGGGAATCCATCCTCAAATCATGCTGCTGACTGGGTCCGTACACCTTGCACTTCAATGGCCCGCCACGCCCCCTCCTGCCCCACAAAAAATTGATCCGGAGGCAGTGCCTTCTGGCTAGAATCGGGCTGGAACGCACTGCATCTGGTGTGAACGGGCCCTAAGGGCTTGTTCACACCAAATGCAGACTAGATCTGCATGAGTTTCTGCACATGCAATGCAATGTGTTTTGCCGCATTTTTGATGCGTTTCGGGCCGCTTTTGTAAAAAAAATATTTTTTTGCTTAACCTCTTGCCGTCCGCCCGTTAAGAAAAAACGGACGGACGGCTGACTCCTATCTGCGGGTTGCCGTCGCCAGACGGCATTTTTTTCCTGCTCAAACGCGCCCCCTAGCGCGCGCACGGGCAAGAAAAACCCGCTTGTTACTACAGCCGTTAACGGCTGTTTCACATACAACCGATCAGCGGCTCTATAGCCGCTGATCGGTTGTATGGCGTGAATTTCGGAGCCC